>NW_015166430.1:519512-540187 GCF_001447785.1 Gekko japonicus | reverse complement strand
TTTTCATAGAGACTTAATGTGTGGAAATGGGCAGCTGAAGCTTTTCATTGGAAAAAGTGCAGAAAAGGGCAACTAGAATGATAAAAGGGTTGGGACACTTCTCTATGAAGAAAGGTTAAAACGCTTGGGGCTCTTTAGCTTGGAGAAATGACGGCTGAGGGGTGACACGATCAAGGTTTATAAGATTATGCATGGGATAGAGCAGGTTTCTCCCTTTCTCACAATACAAGAACTCATGGCCACTCAATGAAATTGCTGAGCAGTCGGGTTAGAACAGATAAAAGGAAGTACTTCTTCACCCAAAGAGTGATTCACACATGGAATTCACTGCCAGAGGAGGTGGTGGCAGCTACAAGCATGGACAGCTTCAAAAGGGAATTAGATAAGCATATGGAGCAGAGGTCCATCAGTGGCTATTAGCCCCAAGGTATAGATAGGAACTCTAGGTCTGGGGCAAGTGATACTCTGTATTCTTGGTGCTTGTGTGTGGGGGGGAGGCAACAGTGGAAGAGCTTCTAATGTCCTGGCCCCACTGCTGGACCTCCTGATGGCACCTGGTATTTTTGGCCACTGTGTGACAGAGTGTTGGACTGGATGGGCCATTGACCTGATCCAACATTGGTTTCTCTTATATTCTTATGTTCTTATGGCATGAAGATAAGTAGGATAACCTGGTAAATAGCATCTCAATAAGCTTGTGTTAAAAGAACAGAACACTTTTTCTTCAGGCAGCTGGCAACTGTACATTACTTTTTGACCTAAATAAAGTCAGGGTATGTCCCATTGGTACATCCCAATCTACCAGCTGGAATCCAGTGTGGTAGAGAATAGGGCGCTAACTGACAGAGCCAGTATGAACTGAAAGAGTTCAGCCAGCTGTGATGAAGAAATGACAGCAAAATCAGGTGAGTATAATTCAGAATGATAGTAAGCTCATAAACCTAATGAGCGTTTCCAGAGCAAATCAATGGTTTTTTTCCAAGTCATGACTAATTTTTGTTGCCCACGTGGCTAATTTAATAACAAATATGACAAATGCATCTTCTGTTCTTTTATTCTAAGAGATCTTTGAGAAATTCATGACATCAGAGTGTGGATATTACATTCTTATTCAGGACCCTCCCTTCTGTCTTTGCAATGGGGCTTCAGAGCAAGTAATTGGATATCTATGGAAATCTCCCTTATAAATAAAAGCCGAATGGTGGTGGTACTTCTTTAGAACATTCCACACGCTCCAAAATCAGTTCGCTCTCTGATCTGTCATTTAGAGGGTCTCCCTATCTACTGGATGCTTTGCCTGAATCCTGCCTCCAACATTCTAAACATTTTGCTAATCCTCTCCCCAGCCATAGCCAGTCAGATAGAGGGTGAGGTTTCAGGAGGCGTGGGACCTCGGACAGGTACAAAGCCATAGACTCCACCCTCCAAACCAACTATTCCCTTCTGGGGAACCATCTTTGCCAATCTCCAGGTGAGGGCTGGAGATCACTCAAAATTACAACTGTTCTTTAGGTAGCAGAGATCAGTTCCTCTGGAGAAAATGGTGGACTCAGTGTCATTATACCCTGCTGAGGTTGCCACAGCAAATTGACACTGAGTGTCCAAGGCCGGGGCACCCACCCAGAGCCTCTTTCTAGAGGCGGTTTTATTTATTTCCACAACGGGCCTTTTTCCTAGTAGTAGATATATAGGAAACCCCTTGTTGTCCTTGTAGCCTCTAGTTTGGCTCTAAGGCCAAACTGAGTTCAAGCAGGACTGGCTGACATTATTTGTTACTCCGTGTGAAAACTTAATTTGTTGTTGCTGGCATCAGAAGTAACAGTGAGACAGAATGACCACCTCAAAGGGCCTGATTATGCCATTTGATTCCTTCCTCCTAAAACTGTATCCTGTAGTGACTATGTCACCACCTGCTGCATTAGAAGCATAGCTCTGCTGCCTAATCTGTGTCTATGGAAAAGGCTGAATTGTTGCTGTGGTCACTAGTGGTCACAAAGCAGTTGAAGGATTATGTTTTTTTAAAATAAGCTTTTATTTTAAAGGTGAGAAAGAAAATGATGATGGGGAACTTTTTCTAAGATGTTGCTGACAATATGTGGATATGTGGAGTTAAAGGCCCACAAGTCAAAATATGACTGAGAAATAGGTCACTTTAGTATTTAGGCACAATTCACAATTCCAGAAAGATTCTCTTTGCTTATACGGTTATGTGAAAAATGCCCCAGTTGAATAACTGTGAGGTGAGCACGCAGGTCTCTCTTCTTGAGAAGTTATTGGTACCATTTTGCCCTCCAAGCAATGATAGTACAAGGCTGGGAATGGGGGACGTGGACCTAGCATTGCCAGATTGCCCTATCCAGGTTGGGAAACTCCTGAAAATCTGAGGATGGAGCCTGGGAAGGATAGGGACTTCAGTGGGGTAGAACATCATAGAGTCCACCCTCCAAAGCAGCCATCTTCTCCAGTGGACCTGATCTCTTTAGTCTAGAGACGAGCTGTAATTCCAGGGCATCCCCAGGTCCCATCTGGAGGCTGGCATCCCTACGTGGATCACTCCAAGAATGCAGGCAACTGCTCTGGCTGTCACTTTCTCCTCAAGAAAACTTGTTTCTATTCCTGTTGGAATAGACACATCCTCAGCAGTGTTTCTTCTAAGCTGAGTTAGTGTGAGCTAGCTCACAGACTTTATGTGCTAGGAGTTTGAGTGTGCGTGAGGATTTAACCCAATATTTCTGTTTTGTGTAAAGAAGATGTTTCTTTATTTTGTTTGTCTCCAGTAAAGCTAGGTTTCTGCGTTCAGCTTGTAGAAGTTTTAGTGTATGTGTCGATCTAGTTTGTTTATGTTGTCTATCCAAATTTTTAATGTTATTCAATGTTTCCATTTCTAACTGTTGTCTTCTTTTTTTTAGGTAAGTGGAAGTCGAGATAATGGAGCCTCGGAGGACTGGTTTTAAAGCATCCCATATGATATTTGGGGACACATCCGGGTGTGTGTTGTTAGCAAAGTAATTTTTAATATCCTGTTCAATTTGTTCTTTCATCAGGGGGTCTTTTAATAAAGAAGTGTTTAAATTCCAGTGTCTGTGTGACTTGTTTTCTACATAGTGTCGGAGGGTGCTTTCTACCCAATCGTGATCGGACCACCTGAAAGGTTCAATGTCTGCATCTATTGCTTGTCCCACTAACGACTGAGATAGTAGAATCAGGTCTATTCTTGTGTGAATGTTATGTCTCATTGAATAGTAGGTAAAATCTTTCTCACCTGGATGTAAGAGGCGCCATATATCGGTAAGGCCATGGTCTTTAAGTAGAGATTCCAATTGTGTGAACCTGGATGACTTTCGGGACAGAGATGGAGAGATGTGCGATCTGTCCAGATTGTTGTCTGCAATGTAATTAAAATCGCCCCCCAGGATGATATCTCCTTCGGCAAAGTCTTTCAGCTTGTTCAGTGTCATGCGAATAAAATTTATCTGCCCATCATTAGGGACATAAATAGTAGCAATGGTCGTTTTCCTGTTTTCTAGCAAACCCTTTATAAAAAGAAATCTACCAGAAGAGTCAACAATTTTATTTTCCAGTTGGAAACGTATGGAGTTTGCAATTAGGATTGCTACCCCTCTTGACTTGGAACTACCTGGGGCTAGGAATTGGGCTTGGAATTTTGGAGATCTAAAAATTAGTTTCTCTTCCTTTTTAATATGGGTCTCTTGCAACAGAATAATATCAGATTTTGTTTTTAGAATGCTGGATAATACCCTTCGTCTTTTGACGGGGTGATTTAGGCCTTTAACATTGGAAGACATGATTTTGAAATTCGAATTCATGATATTGACGTTCAGTACAAAATGGCAACCTTACCTTTGTATGTGTATACACTTTTGAATCAGAAGAGATTAGGTAGTAGATTCACTCAGATAGGCACGGGCCGTAAGCAGTCAGTGAGGAGATTAGTTGGATTTTTGATGCAGGTTTTGTACAAGAAGGATCTGAGTAAAGTCAGATAAAAAAGTTAGTTACAATAAAAAAGTAAACCTCTCACACTATAGAGTGCTAAACGCAAGTAAGCAGGTCTATCTGCAAGGAACTGTTAGGTAATGATATTTACAATTTTTCTAAGTGAGTAAAGGATTGAGGAAAGTACAATATTCACTTGAGAACACTTACAGGTAGCAGCTAACACAATAAAAACACTTTAAGAGTTTATAGCTTTTCAAATTGCTCTTGTATAGGGTAATCACTCACCCGAATTCCCTACCAAAATGATGTGTTTGCCCAATTAGGAATTAAATATAAGGAACTGTGGGAGATGGTAAGTTGCAGGATATTAGTCTATTATACTGTTTTGATTCTCCCCTTGGTATTTAGTAACAGCAAATTTGTGGTGCAATGAAATCGGTATAGTAGGACAAGTGTTCTAAAATCAATAAATCCAATGAGAACTCCTAGTGTGAGGCGGAATCACTGTTGTAGTGCAATATTGGTAAAAGAGCTAATGAACAAGGAAAAAAGAAGCTTAAGGTCAAAGGTGTTGAATGCCCTCTGAGCTCTCGCCTTCTAGAAATTAAAGCGAGAGGTTGGGGTAAAATCCTTCTTAAAGGGACCCCAACACCTATTACAGAGGGTAAAAAGACTTAACGTTTATGGTCAAATTGATAATGTATTAATAAATCTGTTATACTCTTAATTAATTTTTTTTTCTACTTTCTTTTTGTGACTGTAAAACTATTAGAACTCCCTCCCCTTCCCTCCCTCGATCCCCTAAACAGATCAAAAACAACAATTCATTAACAACCTTAAAAATCATTTCTGGAGAAGCTAAAAAAACAACTGCCCTATAAACATTAATGAATTGATTGAATAGGATAAGGATTGACTTCCAGTCAGCAGTCTGATGCGAGATGTAAGTCGTAGCTGGCTAGTGAAAATGGCTGCTACCGGTGATTTTCACTTGCTGGGATTAGTTCATTTGAAGTTATTCAGCATGGTGAACAAATAGAAGCGTCTTTATATAGTCTCCTTCAGTTTACAAAGTGATAGTTATTCAGAGTGTTCTCAGGGCTGATGGAGATAAGGAACATCTTTGCAGAACCGCTAATTGATTTCTAAGCAGATTAGTTATTCCGAGTCAGACGGTTGTTGCGGGGGCGTTTCTGAGTGTGGTCGCTTGTTCGATTGTCTACTGAAGTCCATTGGCGTTTCTATATTCAGCATATGAAGAAGTCTCGTTCCTTCTTTCACATCATTGATTTTATACTGTTTGCCTCTGATTGAGAATTGAAGTGTGAGTGGATTGATCCAAATGTATTTAATTTCGGCTTCTAGAAGAGACGTGGTCACAGGTTTAAGCTCCCTTCGTTTCTGAAGCGCCTCACGTGGGAGATCAGGGAAGACTTCGATTTTCTGGCCCAGATATGTGAGATGACCGTTTTTTCTTGCGAAAATTAAGATTTTTTTCCTGAATCTGCTGTCATTGAGTGTTATCATAATGTCCCGCGCTGGACGCGATTTCAGTAGAGATGTAGGTCCCAAGCGGAATGCTTTCGTTATCAGCGGGGAAATGTCATCAGCGGTCCCAATGATTTGAGACAACCAAGTTGAGATGTGGAAGGCGAGGTCTCCATTTTTCTCGATGTCCTCTCCCAGGCCTCTTAGCTTCAGATTGTTCTGTCGTGCAGACAAATCCAGTTTTAAAGTACGTTCAGCTAGTACCTCATCTGTCAATTTAAGATTTTTGATCTCTTCGTGGTTCGTGATGCTGTTTTTAACAGCCCGTTCCGCCGTGTGCTGGGTTTCTTTCAAATTACGTTCAGCATTTTCCATCCTATCGTATAAAGGCTTAAACATCGATGCGATGTGCTCGGTGAAAGTTTTTTCGATTTGTATTAAAGCTGCAGTCAGGTCAGCCGACGTGACTGGAGTTGGCGATACTACGGCCTGATTTTCCGCCGCCATTTTATGCGGGTTTTCAATACGGAGGCCTGAAGGGTGCGAAAGAGTTTGTGCCTCGATTTCACTACTTATCTTTTTAATTTTCTTCGGATGCTGAGTGTCGTTGCTTCTAGCGTTCGTCTCCATAAATTTGGTAGTACGATTGTTCATTAAGGTCGGGATTTGGATCGATGGGAGGTAGGGTTCGCGGGAGAAGACGAACTAGGCAGCCATCTTCTTTTCCCCGCCCCCTGGATCCTGTGTTTTAAATTGCAGGCCTCCTCACTGTAGTAAAAAAAAAAAGGCAGCAAATAATAATTGACCGAATTGTGCCATGTACTGGATCATTAATAATTAACAGAGAGTTCACCAAAATACTGCTTTTATATTCATTTTAAATTTTACTAATTTACAGAGCAATCCCAAGCAAGTCTACTTAGGATCCTACTTGGGTCTGTTTAATGGAGCTTACTCCCAGGAAAGTGTTCTTAGGATTGCAATGTTAACAACGGTATAAACAAGTTTAGGAGTGCTGCCATTTTCCTGAAGAGCTGGTGGTAGTGGTCTCTCACCAATGTCATTTATCCTTGTAATTTCTGTGTTCGAGTGCTCCACTAGATGTTCCCAGAGACCAGGTTTATGATGATCTCTTGCTCCCAAACAAAGCTTGCTGTAGCAGTGGTTTGACAGAAAGTAATTAAAATGCTCAATGAACTGGAAAGCTACAACAAAGCCGTAAACCTCACCTTTTGAAGGAAAGGGAAAGATATAAGAAGTTCCTCTTCCTACGGTTCATAATTTTGAGTCAGCTGGAGGGAGGTATTTGCTCTGTTGATATCTGCCAGTGCTCTAGGAAATATCTTTCAACTAGTAGCCTCCCGGCTATCGAGTGCTTCAGTGCAGCATTATCAGTTCCGACTTGAATTTTGATCTTCACAATGGAAGGGAGATGCGGCTTTGAAAAAGAGGATGGAAACGTGTTTATGTGCCTAGGATACATGTCACTGCATAACTTCCAATTGTTGATCTGTTACATAAATTTGTCATATTGAGAACTTCCCAGCTAGTAGTGTTACATTGTAACCTTGATTTATAGCTCATGATTGTTGCATTTTGAGAGTTTGAAAACATCATGTGTTACATTGTAACTCTGATTTGGTGTTTTTGACTTTATATTAAATACTTTCGGAGTTGGTATAAGAAAACTTAGATAACGGAATATATATTAAGACTATACATTAGTTTGGTATTTCTAAATATTTCTTTAAAGGTTACAGTTAAAAAGCTGAACTGCAGACCAGAAGGTCGGTAGTTCAGCAGTTCAAGACCCGAGTGCCATATGAGCTCCCGTCCCTGGTCCCAACTCTTGCCAACCTAGCAGTTCGAAAGCAAGAAATTGCTAGTAGATAAATAGGTACCGCTTCAGTGGGAAGGTAACAGTGTTCCGTGCACCTCGGCATTTAGTCATGCTGGCCACATGACCACGGAAGCATCTTCGGACAGCGCTGGCTCTTTGTCTTGTAAATGGAGATGAGCACCGCATCTCTAGAGTCGGATTTGACTGGCTTTCGAGCAAGGGCAACTTCTACCTTTACGTATTGATATAAGACTTGATAATCCCATCTAGAAGTTGGCAACACTGTGAGCTAGCTCACGGTTTTTTTAGCTCCTGGCTCATACATGTTTGTCTTCGCTCAGGAAGGATGGCTCCAGAGCAAACTGATTTATGCAGTAGGCAAATTGCTTGCTCACAGCTTTAATGCCAGTAGCTCACAAAGTAGAATTTCTGCTCACAAGACTCCACAGCTTAGAGGGAGCATTGGATGGCACTTCTGGGTTTTTCCTGGAAGTGATGTCACACCATCACCGAAGGAGTTAATTTTTTTCCTCGTACCGCAGCTGCTAGACTGCTGAAAGGCAATGTTCACTGGGCATATGGGAGATCTCCAGGCCTCAGCAAGCACATGCCAGCCCTTACTGCTGATGAGAAGCAGCTTGATTCTTCTGGCTGCAGCACTGGTACTGTTTTCTCATAATGCTTTACATTGTAATTAGTATTAATTATGGTTTTGAAGCACCTTGGTTCAGACAAGTTTGCTGTAACAACTACAAAAAAAATCCCAAGTCTGCCCCTCTCCATCTCCTTCTTCTCCAGAAGCTTTTATTTGTGCTGTTTAAATGGTAACTCTAAATTACAAGAGGAAACCAGGGAGTGGCAGATCTTAACGCACACCGAACCAGCAAATTGTAGGCATGCTCTTTCCATCCAAAACAATAAAGCATCCAAATAGCTTGGCTTGCTTTGAAATCCTTAAATGTCAATCACTTGTCTATACTGGACTGCTTATGTTGCTTGCATTGCTGTTATTTAATTGATCAATTTTAGCATGTCATCTTGTGTGTGACAACTGAGGTGATTGTAGAAAATTAAGATTTGGATTTTGGTGGAAGTGACCTCACAGGAAGGAGAGGAGCTGGGAAAGCTGAGCTTTGACCCAGATGTGTGTGACATCACAGAATTTGAGATCATATCCCTGCTGAGCTCCCTCCCCTCCTCAAACTCTTCCCTTCCCAGTTACTGTCCACAGGTCTTCTGGCATTTCTGAGCTGGAGTTGGTAGCCCTACTTGCTTACCTTACTGAGTTGCATTTCAGCAGAAAATTCAACCTGACCTAACAGCATCACATGGATAGTTTGACCTGTGTGTATAGTTCTTCTACCTCTGGGCTAAATACTGCTGTGACAAGATCCTGTGTGCTAAAATGCACTCTGATTAATTACTGAGAGCTCCTGATTAATAGCCTGATAACCAGGTAAAGGGAGAGTCTCCATCCTTTTCTGGAGCTGCTATTGGCCTCCATGAGAGTTTGCTAGAGATTAAAGTGCTATTATAATCCTTCTGAAACCTCTTGGTTTTTGGATGTGTTAATGGCCCCTTGGGACTACATACAGAATGGAAGGGAAAAGAAAAAGACATGTCTGTATGGAGGCTTGATGGCAGGGGAGTGTATTCTAAGGGTAGAGGTCAACAAACACCATAATTTCATTATTTGTTTAGGACACCCTAGAATTCTGTGAGAATTTAGTCTTGTAGTATGAACTCTCTGTGCACACTGTGCAGAAAGATGCAGTTCTAAATATTAATGTTATGCCTTTAGAATAGAGCTTTGGCTTCCCATTACATGAAACGGAGACAGACTGAAACAGCTGAGGATTTTTTCTATCCCATACCTCATGCTGTTGGCTGCTAATCAAAATGCCTGCAGCCCTTCCCTTATTTTTCAGTCCTGTTTTGCAGAAGGCCAGTGGATTCTTGATTGGTAGGCTGCCCACACGCTTGGTTTAGCAGTGTTGAAATGACCCTGTTGTGTATGTTCAGCCACACTCACACAACCATGTGGGTGCAGTGGTTAAAGCACCATATGGAAAGAGCAGGAGTTCTTGGTTTTGTTCCCAGATTTCCTGCTAGCAGAGGGACCAGTTTTGTTACTTGTCCTTTGACTTGGCAAGAAAGGAGTAATGAAAAGCCAAGAAAGGGGGATTTGGGAATGGTCAAGGAAGCCAAAGAAAAGGACATTGACATACAGGCCACAGGCAAGGAATAATCCAGCCCAGCAACAAATTAGCTTGCTATAATTTCCTGCATAATAAAATAATCATTGAGGTAACAGAGAAAGATGATGAGAACTGCGGCACTGGCTATAAATGTGAGCTGCAGATTCCCTCCCTATCTCACACTCCCTAGAGGGTCTTGAGAGGCATGCCAGTACTCCCTCCCACCCCCAGATTTGGGGTTAATAGGCCTGTTCATGTTGTCATTACAATAATAACCTCTTGACTGATCCAGAGGTAAGTGACTGATTTATACACCAAATATTATATATCACTACAAAGGCTGCAAGAGAGTTAATTGAGTTAATTAAGACATGTGTCTTAATCCTTAATATTGTCCTATTGTCTGTCTGACTAGCTGAGGGCTGGTGTGTGTGTGTTTGTGTGCCCATTTTGGTTTCTTTTTAAAATCTCACCTTGACTCCATGTTGCTCAGAGGAGTGTTAGAGGAGTCTCTAAAGTTGGTTAGGCTGAGAGAGATTGACTGGTCCAGGTAAGCTCAAGGGTGGTGTAAGGATCTTTCAGTATCGCATCGTTTAGGGCCAAATTATAGATAACATTTCGGTCTAAACTGTGATCAGCTCCCCAATGTTAAAAAAACCCCAAACAGTTGTGCAAACCTCAATCATAGCATGGATAAGAGGTCTGTGCTTAACTCTTCTTTCACTACTATTATTTTCGCAATATAAACTGTCAGCCCAGGCAGCTTATGTCCCTAGTAGGAGAAAAAAGATACCAAAGGGCTGCCAAACCTCCCGGTGGGTCCTGGAAATCTCCCAGAACTACAAGTGAACTCCAAACAACAGAGATCAGTTCCCACGGAGAAAATGGCTGCTTTGAAGGGTGGACTGTGTGGCATATACCCTGCTGAGTTCACTCCTCTGCACAGATCCTGCCCTCCCAAGGCTACACTGCAACCTAGAAAGCTGCCTTTTTCTTAGTGTAGCTAAAAGCAGGCAGGGGAGAGCAGTTTCAACTGGGTAAAGAACAAAGAAACATTAAAATAACTTCCCCAGCACTGTGGCCCCAATCCATATCCCGCCATGGCTGCTTTTGGGGGCTAAATTAAACCTAAGTGGATCTGATAACAGATTCCCCAAATCAAGTGTAACTTGGCTGTTCAAACATGTCTGAAATTCTGAGACAGAGTCCAATGGCACCTTTAAAACCAACAAAGTTTTATTTAAGGTGTGAGCTTTCGTGTTGAAATTCTGAGAGTTTGTCATCTGTACAGTTTGGTACATAAAAGTCAGCACTAGCTGTTGCTCCAGGCAAGTGTTGAACATGGATGCGTGCATTTTTATTTATGCATGTATTTTGATATTTACAATCCATTTTTCTCTTCAGTCTCCATTGCATCTTCTCCTGTGATTTGGGAGTGATACCAGATGGTTACCATATATGGAATGAGAAATGCCAGATGTTTAAGCTGGATTCAGAAAAGGAAGAGATCATATTGCAAATTTACGTTGATTACTGGAGCATATGAGATAATGTCAGAAGAAAATCAGCTTGTGTGTCAGATTGCAGCAAACCTTTGGACTGTGTGGATAATGAAAAGCTATGGTTGATTTTAAAAGAATGGGTGGGCCACAGCATCTGATTGTTTTGATGCACAACCTGTACTCTGGAGAAGAGGCTACTGTTAGGACAGAATGTGGAGAAACAATGGTTTCCAATTGGCAAAGGTGTCAGACAAGAATGCATTTTATCTCCCTATCTATTCTATCTGTACACAGAACATATAAGGAAAACTGGATTTGATTTAGATGAAGATGGAATGAAAATTGGTAGAACAAATATTAACAATTTGAGATATGCAGATGATACCACATTACTGGCATCAAACAGTGAAAACTTGAAATGACTACTGATGAAGGATAAAGCAGAAAGTGCCAAAGCAGGATTACAGCTAAACATCAAGTAGAAAAAAGTAATGACTACAGGGGAATTAACACAACTTTAAGGCTGACAATGAAGAAACTGAAATTGTTCAAGATTTTCTGTTCCTTGACTCCATCATGAACCAAAAGGAAGACTGCACCCAAAAAATCAGAAGGAAATTGAGACTGGGGAAGGCAGCCATGAAGGAGCTAGAAAAGATCTTGAAGTATAAGGATGTGTCACTGGTGACTAAGATGAAGTTAATTCATGCCATAGTATTCCCCATTACTATGGATGGGTGTGAAAGTTGGACTGTGAAGAAAGCTGACAGGAAGAAAGTGGATTCCTTTGAAATGTGGTGTTAGAGGAAAGTTTTAAGGATACCATGGACCACCAAAAAAGACAAATAAGTAGATTCTAGACCAAATCAAGCCTGAACTATCCCTAGAAGCTAAAATGACTAAACTGAGGCTATTGTACTTTGGTCACCTTATGAGAATACAAGAGTCACTGTAAAAGACAATAATGCCAGGAAAAGTTGAAGGCAACAGGAAAAGAGGAAGATCCAACATGAGATGGATTGACTCAATCAAGGAAGACATTAATTCATAGGGTTGCCATATGTTGGAAGTGACTTGATAGCACTTTACACACCCTGGAGTGTAAAGATGAAAGCTGCGTGCCTTATAACTTGGCACTCTTGTGATCTCTTTCCTGTCATCAAATGGTACACATATGTGATCCTATGATACTAGTGTTATTTAAGGATTTCATCTTATTGGTTCCCAAATGAATATTACCCTGCTGCTATTTTTAACTCAGCTGTAATCCACAGTCTGTTAAAAGTATCAGGAGTTTTGCAAAGTACTTATCAGCTCTTCTTGAAGACCTCAATGAAAACAATACCATCTTTGACAGGACACTGAAAGGCAGGAGGCAGGATGTTCTGACCAGCAGCATTTTTTATTTACTTATTTATTTGATTATTTAGATTGTTCTTACCATGCCCCACTTAAAGGACATTTTTAGTCAAACGTCACTTGCCTCATTGCAAAAGAGCCCTGGCTACATAAAAGTTTCTGGTCACCTCTGTCCATGACACTGCAGTGGATTTCTTATATCACTCTGCTCCCATTGTCCAGATCCTGCAGTCCATAAGTAGGTCCTGTTGTGGCCCCCCGGCTCTTTGGAGGCGGGTAGAGGTCAGCCCGGCATGTATCCCCCCACACTAGCATTGAACGAAACAGCCTACATAAGATTTGGATAAGTGTGGAATAAAATGGCCACAACTTTATTGGTTACAGCTCTGAGAAGCATTGGCACAGCATGGGTCCCCAGATCCGCAGCATCAGCTGGCCTGGTGCCAGTCAATGTACCCATCCTTCGCAGCCAGCCAGCTTGGGTGGGAGAACCATGGGATGGCAAGTTGCTGGAGTTCACATGGATGATTGCCCCTAAGTGGTCTCCCCTGCCATCTGAGTGTGAGGGTGAATGCTGGTTGTCCAAGAGCTGGCCTGCTCCCATAAAGCCCTCACACCAAGACCCCTCAAGGGGATCCCTACATCCACGAAAGTGGCACGCTGATATCGCCAAAAGTTGTGACAAGTAATAAAGCATCAAAATAGCAATAACCATAAGCAACATGACTAACAACCTCAAACTACAAGCAAGAAAATTCACTACCCCCATTGAACCCCTGGACAGCTACCTACTATTCACACTGTTGTCTCCTCAAGCACTCTACCTAAGGTGGGATAGGTGGGCAAACCACTTGGAAGGCTAGACAAAGAATGGAGGCCAGGGAGTGTGGCAGGCCCCTTCTCCCTGGAAGACCCCTCCCCTGGACCCAACTCAGAAGTTGCTATAGGTCTTTTGAGTAGGGAGGGTCCAATTATTCCTACCACTCCTGCAACCCAGCCCCCTCCCAGCTGCCACTACCTGTACCTCAAGTCATCAAAAACCCTTCTTTTTGTGAAACAGCAGGAAAAAGGGGTTCCAGTAGTGGCAAGCAGTTTACTGAGAACATTTCGGTCCATGATTTCATTCCTGGTGTACCACCAAGAAGTCATTATTAGGATTGCTTCTTACATTATAGTTAATATTTTATCTGTGATTTTTTTAAAAAAAAAAATCCAGTCATGTTTCATACATATTCCAGAGACCCACAGATGACATGTAGTTGTGGTGAAAAACATGCATTTTGCTGCCATACAATGTATAAAAGTGACTTCAGATGGCTGTACTGAAAATAAAGGAACGGAACTTTGGCCTAAGGTTCTATTTAAAGCAGTGTAAGTTATCTTATTTTCACTACCCTTCAGGGCTGCTGACCTCCAGGTGAGGCCTAGAGGTCTACTCTGTACAGATATTTTTTTTTTAGACATTGGGGATCCTAATATCATTAGGATTGCTGCCATACAATGTATAAAAGTGACTTCAGATGGCTGTACTGGAAGTTTGGCCTAAGGTTCTATTTAAAGCAGTGTAAGTTATCTTATTTTCACTACCCTTCAGGGCTGCTGACCTCCAGGTGAGGCCTAGAGGTCTACTCTGTACAGATTTTTTTTAGACATTGGGGATCCTAATATCATTAGGAAACAGATCATTTCACACAAACACCCAATGACACATAGGTCACTTAGTGAATAAATACGGTGGATATATCCACACAGCAAGTTATTCCAGTCATATGCAACATCTTACCACAGAGACTGGCAGCTAACACACATTTTCTTCATATTTTGTGATCAGGTGGAGAAAGCCAGGTTCCAATGAATCTGCTTGAGAAATCACAACACCACAAACAGCTTATTGTAAAAAGCAACCACTACACGGATGCAATTTCAAGCAACCTTCACATAACTTTTGTGCGTGCCATCCAAACATATGGATGGAGTGGAAGGGGCACTGGAGTAAATGAACACTTTTCAGCTCAAGGGCTACTGCAGCTCCCATGCATACATTCTTTTCCCTGACCTGGCTTGATAGCTCAAAAATGGCCATGAGTTGAGTATGAAGAAGCAACAGCTGTCAGGACTCTTGCTGTCTCAGGAAATCTGAAAGCCCTGGGAGCCAGGCTGGTAGCTAATTATAAACTTCTGCCTGATGTATTTGTGTCTGTGGGAGTGCAATTCCCAGCCCCGCAGCCCCACACTGTGCTGAGAAGATCTATCAGCTGAAAGACGATCCAGAGGGGGCTTCAGCCACCCTGGGGCTGGGAAAAGAAGCTCAGAGAGGGGGAGAACAGGAGGAGGGGGGTAAGGAAACCCTGGCTGTAGTAGGCAATTAGAGGAGGGGGAGATATCATGGAGCCCACTTCTGTCCAGGATGATATCCAGAAGAAAAAGCAACAGAAAGAAAAAGCGAAGAAAGCAGAACTAGAAGCTCCCCCCAGACCTCTCCGGTCCCTGTTCTGCCTCACCCTCCAGAACCCAGTGCGCAAGGCCTGCATTGCTATCGTGGAATGGAAGTATCCTTTTGGAAAACTGTGGGGTGGCCTCAGGGCTGGCTTGTATGTGGGCTTGAGCCCAACAGCAGCCATGCATACAGAGCTGAGACTTGGTGGGAGCAAAGGCAACGAAGAGAGCGGGGAAATGTTTGTTAAGAGACTCTTCTGGACATTCAGGTGATCTTCTGTTCCTCAGAAGTGCTGAAAAAGCAAGTGGTCTTGACATTTATCTCTATCAATGAGAGCGGAAGAGGCTCAGGGGGCAGAGAAGATCACAAAAGAAAAGCAATATCTTGACCTTGCTTTGACTTGACAAGTGGATATATGTCTGTGAGTGTAAATCAGAAGTTTTCATTCAGAGGTTCAGCATGGAGGTTTGTGATTCTTTTCCCCCACCATCAAGTTGTGACCCTGGGTCAAAGGTGGTTTGCCATTGCCTGCCTGTGTGTAGCAACCCTGGTATTCCTTGCCGGTCTCCCATCCAAATAATAACCAAGGCTGACTCTGAGATCTGACAAGATCAGGCTAATTTGGGCTATCCAAGTCTTCTGATTATTAGAAGTATATAATTCCAGAATAATTTTTCTGGAACAGTTATGGGTAGAAAAATTGTTTGGATTTCAAACAGAGTAGGGAACATTGATTATAGTTATTGTGTTTGGTTCTTGTTACTCCCACTCTCTGCTTGTGACACACCATAACTCAGACAATGGGGGATTAATGTGCGTGATGTGTTTCTGGAATGATGCGAAGAGGATATTTCGTCCAGGGCAAAGTTTTGGAAAAGATGGTTTACAAGTCTTTTTGAGTCTTGCGATGGCATGATCAAGACAGGGATGTCAAGCAGGTAATCAAGGGAGTCAGAGAGATGAATCACATTGTTAGGGATCCCAGAAATGGGTGCATATTCAGTATTTCACTTAGATCGGACAAGTCGGTAAAATATCAGCTTTGGGTAAATGATGGACGAGGGAAGGGAGAGCAAGGCTCTGTGTGCTGTTGTTGTTCCAGTCCTCAACTGTTTTTAAATGAAAGGGTGGTGTTGGGTCCCGGGGCAGCAGTAGATAAGCTTGTGTATTTAAGCATTCTAGTTATTTAATCACCACCAAGGAAATGCCAGGGGACACAAATTCTCTGGCATGGTATATCATGAGATTTGTGAATTGTTTCAGTTCTCTCCTGTGAAGGAACATGTTAATCTTGCAGCCACCCTGGCCAGCCGGGAGCAGGGAATCTGGTTAGCTGGCGAAAGACAGTAGATGCAGATAAGTCCATTTGGGGGCAAAATCAGTCTGCAGGCCTGTGAAACGGAACTGTGAACTCGAAAGTCCATCAGTTAAATGTACAGCAAGCCACCCCCTCTAAGCCTCAGCTGCCTGTCATTTTTATAGGGGTGATAATACCGATCCACCAAACAAGGTTGTTGCAAGGATTATTGGGATAATGTACGCATACAGTAACATATAAAGTAGGAGTAGTACCAAAAGCATGGATGACCTAGATGCCCTTATGACAGGGTAGACATTTGGATGTTTAAGAAAGCAGGCGTCCCCATGCCAGAAGATGCTCTGAGCTTCCTGGAATGGCTCAATGTGTCTAACGTCTCTGTGTGTATATTTACCCACACACATAGATGCTTATGCATAGGCATCTCCATCTGCCCTGCTTCCACAGTTGTTCTTTGTTTCAGTGCCCAGTCACTCAACTGATAACTTTGACCTCATCTCTTTCCTAGTTTAGCTGTCCTCTTATCCTTTAAATGCATGTACGTGAAAGTTCCTATTTTTCATTATGCATGTTGGCTATTGGCTTGTGTTGAATTTGATACTTCATATCTGAGCTTGCTTGCCATCTCTTCTCATATTTTGGATCCCTGTTTTTATTGTATAGATGCATTACTTTTGAAAAAGCTTGTTGTTAGCTGCTGTGAGTCCATTTGGAAGAAAAGAAAAGAGGGGTAGAAATTAAATAAATCACTACTTTTGTTGACTATCTTAAACTGAAATTGACTATCGTAAACTGAAATTGATTGATTAAAGATATTTGTAATCCTCCTTTCCTAATAGACTGATGGTTCTCACTGTTTTTATTAGGTGTTTACTGAAATCCTGTACATGTTAATGTTTTGGCAATAAGGTGTATAGAAATCAAATATACAAACTGAGGACCTATCAGTTGGGAAAGGTGCTTCTACATCTGTTTTGATGTTAATATTGCAGATTTCAGAAGTGGATCTTATAGGCTATCTAGTCCAACCTGCTGCTCAGTGCAGGAAATCCAAAGCTAGAGTATTCCCAACAGATGGCTGTCCAGCCTCTGCTTGGAGACCACGAGGGAGTGAGAGACCACCACCTTTCTGTTGTCAAGCTGTTCTCACAATTAGGACATTTCTTAGGGCTCCTGGCAGCCCCAGTTGCCTGCATCCACTTGGTAGAACTGGGGATGAGGAGGACAGGCATCCTTCTGACCCTGTGATGTTGCTTCCAGCGCAATCCCAAACATGATGTCATTGCGTCAAGGAAACTCTGTAGGACTTCCTCAAAGCTCTATGGAAAACCATACAGTTGCAGGGGGGGGGAATCTTAGTGCATCATACTAATGGGATGACATCCCTTCTGGGGTCTCATTGGAATTGATGTTGGGGCCTCAGAATGATGCCTAAGGATATTAGGTATAGTTTTGCACTACGGAGATGGGGAGGCAAAGAACAAGTCTTCACTCTTTCGCATATGATATCCCTTTAGGATCTCATACTAGTAGTACATGTGAAAAGGACCACAGCCAATCAGATGTATATGACTCTATGGTGTGATGTGGCTGCAAAAAAGGTTAATGAGAATTTAGGCTGCATTAAGGGAAGTTCTACTGCTGCCTAGCCAAGTATCTTCCGCCCTTTATGGGTGCATTTTATTCTTTTCCCCTGAATACAGAACATTCCAGTTGTCTCTGCTGAATTTCATTTTGTAAAGTTCAGGCCAGATTTCCAAACCATATAGCTCATTTTGAATTTTATTTTTTTTAATCTTCTAAGGAGTTAGCTCTCCCCTCAGTGTTGTGTCATTGCAGATTTGATAAGTAGTCCCACCAACCTTCATTTTAAGTCACTGATAAAAATGTTGACGAGTACCAGGGCCAGGATGGAACATGAGATTTCCTTCCACTGCAGTGAAGTGCCATTGTGAATCCAACCATCTGTGAATCCACTTGACAGTACTAATATCTAGCCCATATTTAACTAGTTTGCTGACCAAAATATCATGGAGAACTCAGTCAAATCTTTACTGACATTATGTCCACAACATTCTCACAATCTACTAGGCTAGAGATGTGATAAAAATACAATAATAGCAGTTTGTTGAGATTCATTCTTGAATGCAGGAGAAGAGAGCTGAAACCAATGATGGAGCAAAAGAACAAGAAAACAGTGCAGTGGGGGAAATTATGCTTTTATTCCATTACACTGCCCCTGTGTATTTTGTCTACGCTTCTTCAGGGGAATCTAAGAATACAAATAAAAATAAGAATACATATATTGTCATTTAAAAATAATTAAAAGGCATGATAAAATGCAGTGTACACTGAGCATGCAAAAAGTGCATAAATGTATACAGAACAAAAATTCCATGAGAACTTTACAGATATCATGCAGGTGCAATACATGGTTGGAAATGGAAACATAATCCTTAGAACAAAATTTGTATACAACATGCTTGAACATTTACAAGTTAGAACAATATAGAACACAAACTGACTTGTATGATAGTATCAAGCAGTTCCCACAGCAAGAGAAGGTCCTTCAGTATCCTAGGATGCTATTTATTTACTTAAATCATTTCTATGCCATCTTTCCACTCAATTCAGGGTCCCCAAGGTGGCGAACATCAAAACAATTGAGGCATTAAAAAGCATTAAATGGGGAAGAGAGCTAATAAAAGTTATTGAGGGATCCCCCCCCCAAAAAAAGTCCATCTGCTGGAAGAAAACTGTGATAGAGGGAGCTCCAAAGTTCTCAGCACCACAACCAAGAAGGCTCTTTCTCACCTTGACACACATCTAGCCTCATGTGGCAGTGGCACCTAAAGCAAAGCCTCCAAAGATGACTGGAGTGGTTGGGTAGGTTCATATGAGAAAAGGTGGTTCTTCAGGTATGCTGGCCCCAAACTGTATAGGCCTTTGAAGGCCAATACCAGCATCTTAAATTGGGCCCAGAAGCAAACTGGAAGCCAGTGTAGATGGACAAAGCATAGAGCAATACGGTCCCTGTGACCCCACACCAGTCAGCATTCTGGCCACAGCATTCTGTACCAAGTGAAGCTTCCAGAGAGTTTTCTTTTTTTTCTTCTTCAAAGTTTTATTTTTCCTTTTCATAAAAAAGAAACATCATTCCATGATACATCATTCATCAAAATCGCTTATGGAGTCTTTTACTATACATCTACATTGATCCAATTGTACAGATGCTTCCATCTTTCCTTAAATACTCTTTCCTTCTGTCCTTGAAGAATTAGACTTAATTTATCCATCTCTGCTATCTCTAACAACCTAGATACTAGGTCATCTAACTTCGGTATATATTCTTGCTTCCAAAATTTGGCTATTAAAATCCTTGCAGATGTTAATATATAAATTATCAGGTATTTATCTTTCCACCTAAGACTCTCTGGCAACATGTTCAACAGCATAGTTTCCGGAGATAGCTCTATTTCAATCTCAGTTATTTCTAAGATTACCTTCTGCACCATTTTCCAATAACCATTGATCTTTACACAGCGCCACCACATATGAAAAAACGTGCCTACATTACCTTTACATTTCCAGCAGTTCTTACTGATCTTAGAATTACATTTGGCTATCCTATCCGGTGACCAATACCATCTATGGTATAATTTGTATATATTCTCTTTATAATTAACGCTTCTCATAAATTTTATTGATTTCCAGTTTTTCTCCCAATTTTCTATACTTATATTATGTCCTACATCTTTTCCCCATCCAAGCCATGTCTTATTAACTGTTTGTTCCTTTGCCCGTTCTTCTAACAAAAATTCGTTTATTCTCTGTATCATTTTATTGCTGCTCGATGCCCATATTTTGTCCAACTGCAGTTTACCATCTTCAAACCCCCTTTTCTCATAAAGCTTCCAGAGAGTTTTCAAGGGCAGCCCCATGCAGAGTACACTGCAGTAGTCTAAACTAGAAGTTACCACGGTATGTATCACAGTGCCAAGATTTTTCCAGCCCAGGAAAGGCAACAGCTGGTTATCCAACAGGAGGCCCAGGTCTAGCAGTACCCCCAAGCTACAAACCTGCTCCTTTAGGTTGAGTGCAAACCCATCCAGAACAGGAGATATACTCATTTGTGCTCTGACCATCCCTCTACCAATAGTATCACTGTTTTCTCAGAATTAAGTTTCAGATTGTTAGCCCTCATCTATCCCAAAGCAGCCTGCAGGCATCTGTTTATGGTTTCCACAGGCTCCCTGGGATCTGCTGGAAGCATGTTAGAGCTCGGCGTCATCTGCATACTGGTGGCAACTGAGCCCAAATCTCCAGATGGCCCCTCCCAGTGGCTGAATGAAGATCTTAAAAATATGGGGGATAATAGAGAACCTTGTAGGATCCCAGAGGCCAAGAGGCCAAGCCACAGTCCCCCACCACTATGGTCTGAAACCTACCTTTGACTAGGGTTGCCAGACCCCCAGTCCAGGTGGGGATTCCCCCAATTTCTGGGTCTCCAGCCGGCCGCCGGCCATCTAGTCAGTGGGGGAAGCCCCACCCCTGAACAGGCATGTTTCCCTAC
>NW_015166430.1:504892-519448 GCF_001447785.1 Gekko japonicus | reverse complement strand
ACAATGTCCCTGTCATGATGACATCATCAAGTCAGGGATGTTGGGGGGTGATGCTCTAGTTTTTGGGCAAAATATGGTTTTGAAGGCAAAAAACCATAGAGTTTTGCAAAACAAATATATAGAGAGAGCAGAACCCGGACGGCCCAAATGCGATGATGTCACTTCGAGGTGATGTCATCACAGTGTGTGCTACACACGCGCGCCAGAAGGTCCTGAAGGAGAGGCAGGATCCTCCCATCAGCAGCCAGGTAAGACCTGGCAACCCTGCCTTTGAGGTAGAATTGAAACAATCACAGAATGGTGCCTTCCAGTCTCAACCCCAAAAGGCGATCCAGAAGGATACTGATCGATGTTATCAAAAGCTGCCCAGAAATTCAGAAGAATTAACAGGGTTGCACCCCCCTGTCTATCTCTTGGCATGAGTCAGCCACCAGGACAAACAAGGCCATTTCAGTCCCATAACCAGGCTTGAAAACAGACTGGAATGGATCCAAGCAATCTATTTCATCCATGAATCCCTGAAGTTGCCCACTTACCACTTGTTCAATCACCTTAACCTTGCTCAAGAATGCTACATTTGAGACAGACAGTAGTTATTCAGCTCTCCTGGGTATAGATGAGGTTACTCTGGGAGTGGACACACCACTGTCTGCTTCCAGGCAGGGGCAACCACTTCCTCTCTGAGGGAGGTATTTATAGGGTTGCCAAGCCCGGCGTTGCGCTGCAGCGGGGGACTTCCGGCTTGCAGCTTGAGCACACGCATGCAAACCACGCACGCACCGCATGCACGCCACCCGGAAGTGACGTGACGCCGCCGGGCACACTGGGGGCGGGGGCACGGCCATCCGAGGGAAAAACATAGAGTTTTCCCTCGGATGACCATGGGTGCACGTCGGGGTGGGGCTCCCCCCGGGGCCCGATCTGGCGGCGGCGGGGAATGGGCCTCTGGGGCGGGGGTTTCCCTGCCCCCCGGGTGGACTTGGCAAGCCTAGGTATTTACTGTCTCCTGGGCCCAGTTGCCACCCTCCCCCCCGCATATTTAAACATCCAGGAAGTATGTGTCATTCAAGTAGATGGTAGGTCTCAGACCTAAGAATCCTGTCTACATCCTCAGACTGAACAAGCTGAAAAGTATCTCACACAACTGAACAAGTTGGCACCCTGCGACCATTCAGTCAAGTCACTGCAAATGTAAAGTCTAAGTTGGAATGAATGCGAGAGATTTTATCTACAAAGTTTTGAGGACAGCAGTCTACCCCTCCTGTAGATCACTACCCAATAGACCCCTGACCACCCAGAATAAATCCGCATCCTATGCGGAAGAATTGAAGCCATTTAATACATGACAAACTCCTTATCAGTCTGGAGCTGTCATCCATTCACCTCATCATTGGTATGACTTTGGTGGGCTACAAGCAAGTCCCCCTTTTGGCAAGGGATGCGGCCTGATCACATAGAAGTGACTGTGGCTTCATTAATTGCTATGAACCATTTCACCCCCATTCAGTTTACTTCCTGTTTCAAAGCAGGGGCTTCTTTCTCTTTTCTGCCATCTGGAAAGTAATCAGTTCTCAGGTATTGACCTATAATCAGAGGTCATTTTGGGGGGATCGCGGGGGATCGCAGTTCCCCCGGGTGAGGTATGGGGGGTGGGTCCTAGGTATGTGGGAAAATGTGAAATCTAAAATAAATTAAAAATACACTGGACAGCTTTAAAAAAATCCAAAAATGATCAAAGGAGCACATGTAGCTTTAAAAACCGGATTCCCTGCTAGGCAACCATAGTATTCCAAGCTACATGACGAAGCCCCGCCCCCTGCTTCCGGCCGCCACGCTTCCGGCCCTCATTCAGCCAGGAGGAGGCAGGAGAAGAGGGAGGGTAAGTTGCTTCCTCCCTGCCTCTCCCCACCCCTGCCTGCCTGGGGCTAGGGAGGGCCTTCGCGGGGCTTCCTTGCACTCCCGTGCGGGGTGTGTGGCCTTATGACACACTTCTGGTGATGTCAGGGGGTGTGGCCTTATGACACACTTCCGGTGATGTCAAGGGGTGTGGCATATGCTAATGAGTTATGCTAATGAGTTCCCCTAGCTCTTTTTCTACGAAACGACCTCTGCCTATAATACATATTCATAATTCCAGGAAAAAAGCATCTACCATCCCATCAGTGGCTCTCTTTCTGGGGCTTGTTTCCTTTCCCTTCTCTTTTCACCAATCCTTTCCTTTCCATCATCTCCTTTTTGTCTAATCACCAAATGTTTTCAGGGATCTTTACAACGTCAGTGCTTCATTTCTGCTCCACAGATTGGCTACCTTCTATGTCCTGTTGTGATTGCCATGCAATAGTGTTCCCAGTGGAAGAGCCACTTAGATTGCAGAAAGGCTTCAGATACTGCTGAATGGCATAGTAGGATATAGGCCAATGAGACATTTTAGTCCTTTTCTCTCAAAAGGACACTGTAGTAGTCGTTGTCAGTTGTCGTTGTCGTCAGGACTTTTTTCTTTTGGAAAAAGAGGTGCTGGATCTCTCAAGAGGGACTCATGAACTTTTAAACAATTTTAAAAGAATTTTGTCAAAGAGGTTCCGGGACTCCATTCCAGTGTGTTCATCCTGGAAAAAAGCCTTGGTAAAGGGGCAGAAAAAGAGCACTCAAAATGACAAAGAGCGTGAAGCACCTTTCATACAAGGAGAGGCTACAAGGTTTGGGGTTTCTCAGTTTAGAAGACTGAGGAACCTGATAAAAGTTTATAAAGTTATGCATGGGCGACATAAGGTGGGTCGAGATAACTTTTTCTACAACTCATAGGCATCCAACAAAGTTAATATGCAGTAGATTCAGGAGAGATAATATGCAGTATGTTTTTAATCAAAGAATTATTTTCTTATGGAATTCATTGTCACAGGAGACAGTGATGGCTACTAGCTTGTGTGTGTGTAAAGTGCTATCAAGTCTCAGTCAACATATGGCAACCCCAGCAAGGGGCTTTCAAGGCAAGTGAGAAGCAGAGGTGGTTTGCCATTGTGAGGTAGCCCTGTCATGGTGTTGGAATGTGAGGGGGGATTTTATCTCCCTCCCGTTCTCAGCACTTCTCTGCCTAGCGCTCCTGCTATCTGCACATTGGCCTTGAAGAGGCTTTGCTGTAATTCCCCAGGCCTGGGAACTGTAACTGCTTTGGGCGCAAAATTACTTGCTTGCTGGCAGGGCACGCGCGCATGAGAAAACTTCATTGGCTTCGCAGGTGGGGGGGCTGTTTGAATATTCTATAAGTTAGTAGCCATCTTATTACAAGGCATTCTTAACACAGGCTGTATACATGTACTTTAGTTCTGCGTTACCATAATAAACACTTATCTTCTGAAGAAGCCTGGGTGCGTGGACTACCTGCCTCAAGTTCCTGACAGCTATTGCCAGTTAGATGCAGTGGTTAAGAGCAGTGGACTCTGATATGGACTCTAATTCACATGCAGCCAGTTGGGTGACCTTGGGTCAGCCACAGTTCTCTCAGAGCTGTTCTCTCAAGACCAGTTGTTTCAGAGCTCTCTCAGCTCCACCTACCTCACAGGGTGTCTGTTGTGGGGACAGGAAGAGAAAGAGATTGTAAGCCGCTCTGAGACTCCGAGTGAAGGGCAGGGTATAAATCCAAATCTTCTTCTTCTCGTCCTCCTCCTCTGAGTCTTCCATGGTGATCTCCCTTCCAAGTACTGACCCTGCTTAGCTTCCAGGATGGGATGAGATCAGGCTACAACATGCTGCCTTCCCTCTGCCTGTAGCCATTGGCTTACATGGCTTTAAAGAGGGATTAAACAAATTTATGGAGTCATCAGTGGCTGTTAGCTATGTGGCCTATAAACCCCCTTGTTCAGAGGGAATAGTAGCTTTCACGCCCTGCTTGGAGGTCTTCCAGGGACACTTGAAATGTGTGAAACAGGATGCTGGATTAGATTGACAATTGGTTTATTTATTTAGGGTTTATTTATTGGTTTATTTATGCCACCTCTCCTGGGGAATCAGTCTGAGGTGGTTTACGTAATAAAAACAAACAAACATTGAAAGCATACGTTAAACCCAGCCTTTAAAAAAACAGCCAGGGAATTAAAAAACAAATAGTAGAGCAGCTTAAAATTCAAAGAGGTTCCGGGACTCCGTTCCAGTGCATTCATCCTGGAAAAAAGCCCTGGTAGTAGTAAAGGGGCAGAAAAAGAGCACTCAAGATGACCAAGAGAGTGGAGGACCTTTCACACAAGGAGAGGCTACAAGGTTTGGGGTTTCTCAGTTTAGAAGACTGAGGAACCTGATAAAAGTTTATAAAGTTATGCATGGGTGACATAAGGTGGATCGAGATAACTTTTTCTACAACTCATAGGCATCCAACAAAGTTAATATGCAGTAGATTCAGGACAGATAATATGCAGTATGTTTTTAATCAAAGAGTTATTTTCTTGTGGAATTCATTGTCACAGGAGACATAGTGATGGCTACTAGCTTGTGTGTGTGTGTGTGAAGTGCCATCAAGTCTCAGTCCACATACGGCAACCCTAGCAAGGGGCTTTCAAGGCAAGTGAGAAGCAGAGGTGGTTTGCCATTGTCAGGTAGCCCTGTCATGGTGTTGGAATGTGAGGGGGGATTTTATCTCCCTCCCGTTCTCAGCGCTTATCTGCCTAGCGCTCCCACTATCTGCACATTGGCCTTGAAGATGCTTTGCTGTAATTCCCCAGGCCTGGGAACTGTAACTGCTTTGGGCGCAAAATTACTTGCTTGCTGGCAGGGCCCGCACGCGTGAGAAAACTTCATTGGCTTTGCAGGGGGGGGGCTGTTTGAATATTCTATAAGTTAGTAGCCATCTTATTACAAGGCATTCTTAACACAGGCTGTATACATGTACTTTAGTTCTGCCTTACCATAATAAACACTTATCTTCTGAAGAAGCCTGGGTGTGTGGACTACCTGAAGTTCCTGACAGCTATTGCCAGTTAGATGCAGTGGTTAAGAGCAGCGGACTCTAATCTGGACTCTAGTTCACATGCAGCCAGCTGGGTGACCTTGGGTCAGCCACAGTTCTCTCAGAGCTGTTTTCTCAAGACCAGTTGTTTCAGAGCTCTCTCAGCTCCACCTACCTCACAGGGTGTCTGTTGCGGGGACAGGAAGAGAACGCGATTGTAAGCCGCTCTGAGACTCCGAGTGAAGGGCAGGGTATAAATCCAAATCTTCTTCTTCTCGTCCTCCTCCTCTGAGTCTTCCATGGTGATCTCCCTTCCAAGTACTGACCCTGCTTAGCTTCCAGGATGGGATATCAGGCTACAACATGCTGCCTTCCCTCTGGCTGTAGCCATTGGCTTACATGGTTTTAAAGGGGGATTAAACAAATTTATGGAGGATGGAGTCATCAGTGGCTGTTAGCTATGTGGCCTATAAGCCCCCTTGTTCAGAGGGAATAGTAGCCTTCACACCCTGCTTGGAGGTCTTCCAGGGACAGTTGAAATGTGTGAAACAGGATGCTGGACTAGATTGGCAATTGGTTTATTTATTTAGGGTTTATTTATTGGTTTATTTATGCCACCTCTTCTGGGGAATCAGTCTGAGGTGGTTTACATAATAAAAACAAACATTGAAAGCATACCTTAAACCCAGCTTTTAAAAAAACAGCCAGGGAATTAAAAAAACAAATAGTAGAGCAGCTTAAAATGAGTTTAACAATTTCAGACTAAAAGCACAGTATAAAATTATTTTAACAGCTCAGTTCCTTAATTAAAAGCCTGGGTAAACAAACATGTTTTGGCCTGGCACCTGCAAGAAAGTAACATAATCACCAAGTGGACCTTGATGGGGAAGGCATTCCACAGACAAGGTGCCACAACTGAAAAGGCCCTGTTGCAGTTTGCCTCCCTATTCACCTCTGAAAACAGAAGCAGAGAACAGGGCTTTTGAGGCAGATGCTGGTTTTGTGTTGTTACTACCACAGACCTGTTTGTATGAAGCTCAACTGCCTGGACATCATTTTATTTTTTGGTCTACATGGCCATATCACATTAAATTCCTCTATTGTGCCACTTGAAACATAATGATTTTAAAACTTCACTTTTTAGTATCTTCTTCCCAGTGTGAGGATAGTCACTATGGATTCAAAATATGAAATACATCCATTTGGTTGTTTCTGTAATGATTTTGTATGATCCATGCATCAGTGATGAGATCTTGGGAAGTTACCCCACATCTGAATAAAACAGTGCTAGTTTGAGAGACAGTAAAGGAACACAAGGTCAAATCATTGCTGATGTGACCAGTTGATGATGTGAATGGTAATGGGGATTCTATTAAAGCAACCTCTGTATCAGGAAGTTATGGTAGAGCTACATCTAATTAATAATCTAATAAATAAATAAATATGTCTGCATAAGGAAATGGAAGAAGGGTACTCAGACCAAGCCCTTGTTTGTACCAGAGCCCATTCTGTGGCTGCTGCAGACTGATATCATATGCTGCGTTCAAGAGTTTATGATTAGTAGCCAACTACATTAGTAAACTGATCCCACTACGTCAAGCTGACATGCCTGCTTCCTTAGTACCCAACCTACCAAGCACCTGCTGGTTAATGAGCTTCAGCAACTTCCCTTACTTCGCTGCACAGTATTTGTGTTAACAGGATAACACAGTTTAGTAGATCTGATAGGTCTGATAAACCCAAAATAGGTTAAGTGATACCTTTAATGGACCTTGTGGGTGTGAGTATGCAGGTTTGAGATATTCAAAGTTCTCGCTAAATATACTTTCTTCATTAGGGATTTGGTAGGGTGGTCTTACGGGACAATGTGACTGTGATATTATATAGCTAGGTGCAGAGGCTGCAGATAAGATATTTAATAAACCATTTTCTGATGGTGAAAAAATAAATATGCATGAGGTTGCTGACAATTTTCACCAGAAATGGGGGAAATCTATTACTCTTCTAAGATGTAAAAAAGTGCTGGATTTGTTTAGGGATGGGATGATGGACACAGACTTTTTTTATCTGCACTTCTACAGATTTTGCTTGCTCTAAATTTGTAGTTCTGTCTTTTCATATCATAGCATCCCCATATTGTCTCCTGCAGGCATACTTTACTCATTCCCAGAGGCAAACTATACAAAACACATGCATGTGTGTAAAATTTTAAAAATATGAAAGACAACCTTGCAAGGCTGTGAAGTCGAGCAAAGGAGTAATGGGTCTTGCCTTGGAGCAAAGGTAGATGGGGGAATAATTTTGAGTAGAAAAATGGCTACTTTCCTAAGGCTGTTTCCATTTTTAAAGAAATTGGGGCTTCACAAATGTAACATGTAGCTTACATATAGTGTAGCCTTCCTCTGCATCATCATGTATACAGTTTACCCCAGACTATGGAACCTACGATGCACTATTATTTTGATTAAAGTACGAGTGTAGGGTGAGTACAAGAAGAAGAATCGAATCTGTAGGGATGGTGTCAGCAAGGCTAAAGCGCAGATGGAGCTGAGGCTTGCGAGGGATGCTAAAAATAACAAGAAAGGTTTCTATGCCTATGTTCAGAGCAAAAGGAAGAACAGGGATGGGGTAAGCTCATTGCTAGGGGAAGACGGTCAAGCCTTAATAAGGGATGAAGACAAAGCGGAATTACTTAACTCTCACTTTGTGTCGGTCTTTAACCGTAAGGCAAGCTGTATACAAACTGAAGAATGCAGGATATATGAAAGAAAGAGGAACTGCCAGTCCAGAGTAAGTAAGGAAATGGTTAGAGAGCATCCAGCTGCCTTAAAGAGCCTCTGGTTCTAATCTTTGAGATGTCCTGGAGTACTGGTGTTGTGCCGGAAGACTGGAGAAGAGAAAATGTTGTCCCGATCTTCAAGAAGGGGGAAAAGACGAACCCAGGAAATTACAGGCCTGTCAGTTTGACATCAATACATGGAGAAATTCTAGAGCAGATTATTAAACGCTCTGTCTGTGAGCATCTTGAATGGAATGAGTTAATTGGTAGTAGCCAGCATAGGTTTATCAAGAATAAGTCATGCCAGACCAACCTTATCTCCTCTTTTGACAGAGTTACTAAAATGGTTGACTCTGGCAATGCTGTGGACATAGTGTATCTAGATTTCAGTAAAGCATCTGAAAAAGTTTCTCATGATATCCTTGAGGATAAGCTGTTAAGTGTGGGCTGGATAGTGCAACCATTGGATGGATTCATGGTTGGTTGAAAAATCGTACCCAATGAGTGCTTGTAAATGGCTCTGCATCTAGGTGAAGGGAAGTCTCGAGTGGAGTGCCGCAGGACTTAGTCCTGGGCCTGGTGTTCTTCAATGTTTTTTATAAATGACCTGGAGGAAGACATAGAGGGGATGCTTATCAAATCTGCAGATGACACAAAGCTGGGTGGGATTGCTAATTCTGAAGAAGACAGAGTCAGGAATCAAAATGATCTAGATAAGCTGGAACAGTGGGCTGAGACAAAATGAATTTCAATAGAAATAAGTGCAAAGTCTTACACTTAGGTACAAAAAATCAAAGGCACAGATATAAAATGGGAGGGACTTGGCTTGACAGCAGCACATGTGAAAGGGATCTGGGTGTTCTGGTTGATCACAAGCTAAACATGAGTCTGCAGTGTGATGTGACTGCGAAGAAAGCTAATACAATCTTAGGATGCATTAACAGAAGCATTGTGTCCAGATCACGGGAGGTGGTAGTTCCGCTCTATTCTGCTATGGTGAGGCCTCACCTCGAGTACTGTGTCCAGTTTTTGGCACCACATTTTAGGAAGGATGTTGACAAGCTCAAGCATGTCCAGAAGAGGGCAACCAGGATGGTGAGAGGGTTGGAATCCAAGTCTTATGAGGAAAGGCTGAAAGAGTTGGGTATGTTTAGCCTGGGAAAGAGAAGGGTTAGAGGGGACATGATTGCAGTCTACAAATATTTGAAGGGCTGTCATGTAGAAGATGGAGCAGATCTATTCTCACTTGCTCCGGATTGCAAGACTAGATCTAATGGGTAGGAATTACAAGAAAGTTGATACTGGCTAAATATCAGGAGAAATGTTCTAACTGTGAGAGTGGTTGAGCAGTGGAACAGACTGCCTCGGGAGGTGGTGGATGCTCCTTTGCTGGACGTTTTCAAGCAGAGGCTGGATGACCATCTTTCAGGTATGTTGTAGGGCTATCTTTCAGCTATGCTGCTGCAGAGTGCAGGGGGTTGGACTAGATGACCTGCAAGATCCCTTCCAAGGCTAACATTCTATGATTCTATGTACAATACTTTTTTTGTTGTTGTTCAGTCACAAAGTTGAGTCTGACTCTTCGCGACCCCATGGACCAGATCACGCCAGGCCTTCCGGTCTTCCGCCATCCTCTGAAGTTTGCTCAGCTTCATGTTCGTTGCATCTATGACACTGTCACAGTACTTTTAGAGCCTGTATAATGTTAAAGAGAAAGAAAGAGGAGCACAAAATGGAACAGAAAGAAACTGATAGGCTCAGCAGATTTTCTGTAGACATCCATGGCTCTGGGAATAGATTTCACAGCTGATCCCCTTGGTTTTTCACATATCCCTAGTTATTGTGTTATGTAAGATAAAACTTCCAAGAGCTCATGTTGTTCCACATCATCTGCCAGCCTTCACTCTCTGCTCTCCCACAGGATTAGATTTGAGTTTGTTCCATTATCTGTATTTTGTGGTTGCAGTATTGTATATGTAAAGAGGGGCCGTGGTTCAGTGGAAGAGCATCTGCTTGGCAAGCAGAAGGTTCCAGGTTCAATCCATGGCATCTCCAGTTGAAAGGATCAGGTAGGAGGTGATGTGAAAGACCTTAGCCTGAGACCTTGGAGAGCCACTGCCAGTCTCAGTAGACAGTACTGACTTTGATAGACCAAGGGTCTGATTCAGTATAAGGCAGCTTCATGTGTTCATGTAGCACATATAAAATGGAGGACATATTAAGATGCTGGAATGTGGAAGGACTGATTTGGCTGTTATAGATTTGGAGAAGGGTTAAAGAAACAAACATTCCATGGGGGGGAGGTCAAGTGAATTACCTCTGCTAACAGGGAGCAGAGTAGTGTTCTGTGTTGAGAGAGAATCCTTTGCATCAAGTTACATTTGTACACATCTCAGCGAACCTTAAATGCCTCCCAGATCTCTGGGCTCCTTGTAAACTGTGCTAAAGCCAAGAAATAGTCTGTCGGGGCTCCTTGGTGCTTTGAGCAGATCCCAGCAAAGGATAACTGCATACTCAGACTTCTCAGGAATAGGAGGGATTCAGTACAACATAGTGAGGGTGAATACTGTTTAAGAGCCAGTTTGGTGTAGTGGTTAAGTGCGCAGACTCTGATCTGGGAGAACCGGGTTTGATTCCCCACTCCTCAACTTGCACCTGGCTGGATGACCTTGGGCAAGCCGTAGCTCTGATAAGAGCTGTCCTTGAAAAAGAGCAGTTTCTGTCAAGAGCTCTCTCAGCCCCACCTACCTCACAGGGTGTCTGTTGTGGGGAAGGGAAGGGAAAGGAGTTTGTAAGTCGCTCTGAGACACCTTTGGGTAATGAAGGGCGGGGTATAAATCCAATCTCTTCTCTTCTTCTCTTCTTAATTTTAGGACAAGTCTGAGTACCAAAGGATGGCACCAGGAGTTTTTATGTGAAGGCCCAGCAGGACCCAGCAGAGCCTAATGGATGCTGTCCATGCTGGCAGTGTCAGTGGCAAGAGAATGTTCTGGGGTGGGGGGTAGAGGGAATGGACAGGCTCCTATTGAACAAGCCCTCATTAATCCCGCCCCCTACTTATTCCACCACATGTGCCTCTTGCTCTGGCTACTCCTTGCCATCCTCTGCCTCCCTTACCCGATGGTCAAGAGAGAGGGAGGTGGGGCTGATGCTGTCCCTTACATGGCCTTTGTCCTCTGCCCCCCATGCTCAACTCCATCACAAAGAAGGCAGCGTCATGCTATCCGGCTCACCCCTCCACCTGCTGAGGCAAATCGTGACCCTTTCCTGATGCTCATAACTCATGAGCCTTTTATGCAGATTATTAAAACAGTGTCATAATTATAATGTTCTTTTAAAATTCTTTCTTCTGATATGAGACAACCTTTGACAACCCCTAAGCAATATTTATTACTATAATTATTTACTTTATTTATATCGTACCTTTCTCCCCAATGGGGAGCCAAAGCAGCTTATGGAGAGCCAGTTTGGTGTAGTGGTTAAGTGTGCAGACTCTAATCTGGGAGGACCGGGTTTGATTCCCCACTCCTCCACTTGCACCTGCTGATGTGACCTTGGGTCAGTCACAAGCTCTGGCACAGCTGTCCTCGCAAAAGAGCAGTTTCTGTCAGAGTTCTCTCAGCCCCACCTACCTCACAGGGTGTCTGTTGTGGGGAGGGGAAGGGAAAGGAGTTTGTAAGCCGCTCTGAGACTCCAAGTGAAGGGCGGGGTATAAATCCAATCTCCTCTTCTTCTTACGTAATTCTTCTCTCCTCCATCTTATCCTCACAACAACCCTGTGATGTTGGTTAGGCTGAGCGTGTGTGACTGGCCCAAGGTCACCCAGCAAGCTTCCCTGGCAGAGTGAGGATTCAATCCTGGGCCTTCCAGATCCTAGTCTGACACTATAACCACTACACCACACTGGCATATTGATATTAACATCAATGGCTTTTATGTCATTTTCAATTATTCCTGTTTGTGGCACAACATTCTGCATGCAACTTTCCTTTAACAAGCCTCCTCAGACCCTTCGAGACCATCATCCTGCTGACCATCTTTGCCAATTGTGTGGCACTGGCTATCTACCTGCCTATGCCTGAAGATGACTCCAACAAAGCCAACTCCAGACTGGTAAGAAATTCTTCTCTTTCATGTTTCTGTTGTGATACTCCTGAGGTGACCCCTTAAGAGCTGAATTCAGTGAATGGTACTCCAAATTAGCTTTAGAATGATTGCTGGAACATTAAGCTAAGGGAAAATTAGGGATGTTTAAATATGTGAAATCTCAAATCCCACACTGCAGAAAAATTTGGTTCAATTATGCCCTGGATTTTATGTTCTATATGCATAATAAAATAATCCATCTTCTGCACTAACACTACAGAGACAGTTACTCCAATCTAAGCCTATTTACTTGGATGGATGGCTGAATAAGGGCATAACTCCTGCTTAAAATTACATTGCAAGAAACCTAGATTTTTATACTCAGACACCAATTATGCTTTTCTAGTTCCTGTACACAACATGCATTTTGAATCATTACACATCATACACACAGGCATTCCTGTTGTGGAGGTGCCTTCTATGTTACTAAGAGCTGGAAAAGTACTGTTATTTGCACCCCAATTTCCCAGGGCATGAAAACTTATTACTTGAGTTGGTTCCCTTTGGTGACTTACAGCATTTTTGTAGAGTTTGTTTCATTTACAGATGTACAAGTAGAGCACAGCTGGAGGAAAAGAGGCATTCTTACAGGGCAGCAGATCTCCTACTCCACATCAGAGATGAGAGAAAGAAAGAGTTCTGTAGCCAACACCTCAGCAGAGTCTGTCTGCTCCCCCTCTTTGTCTCTTCTAAAATGTAAACTATATTTTCCTTTTACACAAACATACGCCTGCCCTCTCCCTTTACCTAGGAGTGGGACTCACCTTGTCCAATCCCTAATGAGTTCTTAGCCTGAGCCATATGTTAAGGCCCATTGAGGAAATAACCACAGTTTTAAAGACAGAACAAAACTTGAGTCCAGTGGCACCTTTAAGACCAACATCTGTTGCTTCAGACCAACAGGACTACCCTCCTGAATTTTAAAGACAGATTGCCATTGCCTTTATCATGCAAATTGATCCATGGAATCAGAAGCCAAACCCGCATTATCACACACACACCCCGCTTAGAAAAAACAAACTGGTTAACAAGAAATCAAAAACATACAAAGTCCTTAAACACAAATGTTTCACATATTACCAAGATATTTCTCCATAACCATAACTATTCAATTTGTTTTAATTCTACTTTTCCTTAGAGACAATTCTTGTTTCAAAGCCATTGTCCTCCCCTTAAGCACATCCTTGGACTAGATGACCTGCAAGGTCCCTTCCAACTATAACATTCTATGATTCTATGATAAGCCAATGTTGGATCAGGCCAATGGACCATCCAGTCTAACTCTGTCACACAGTGGCCAAAAATACCAGGTGCCATCAGAAGGTCTAGCAGTGGAGCCAGGACACTAGAAGCACTCCCACTGTTGCCCCTCCCCAAGCACCAAGAATACTGAGCATCATTTGCCCCAGACTGAGAGTTCCTACCTTGTGGTTAATAGCCACTGATGGACCTCTGCTCCATATGTTTATCTAATTCCCTCTTGAAGCTGTCCATGCTTGTAGCCGCCGCCACCTCCTGTGGCAGTGAATTCCAAGTGTTAATCACTCTTTGGGTGAAGAAGTACTTCCTTTTATCTGTTCTAACCCGACTGCTCAGCAATTTCATTGAGTGCCCACAAGTTCTTGTATTGTGAGAAAGCGAGAAAAGTACTTCTTTCTTTATCTGTGTGTGCAAGGCTTTATCTATGTGTGCAAAGACCAAATAACTCCAATTTTGGGGTGGGGGGAGAGAGAAAATGTATCCCTATTTGATATGTTATTCAGGCTCTGTTCATCTCAGTTTTACCTTTTTTCCTCCATCCAGCCAGTCACCTCTCTACAGATCATGTGTTTGTGTGGGTCTTCTTCAGTGTCCCCAAAATGTTTCCTTGTGTCTTAAGCTTTTCTACATCTATGGTGGAACACCCGCACAGACCTACGGGTCCTGTTCCATCTTTGCCTCCAAGGCATCTGGGCACCAGTGTCCATCCAAGTCTCTACCTGGCAATGTGCCCCTCTCCTGGCTTTCCTGGCCACTGGAGGGTTTTCTCTCTCCCTCTTTTGGTGCACCCACTTCCACCACCTGTCCTTTGTAGGAATCACCCACTGCGAGAACCAGGACTTCCAGCTCTCCATTCCCCTGCATCACTGTTCTAAAATCCTGCCTTGTGCCTCCATCTCCCGCTACCCATGTCTGGTTTTCACAAGGACAGCTTACTGCACTAGCTCATTCCTTGGGAATTAGCAACTCACCTTCTCCTGGCATCTATTTTAAATAGTGTGTCTGATCAGTGGAAATCTATGTAATACAGAGAACAACCAGCATAAAAAATTTAAAAAACACTTACTAAAAATAAAATGCTCCACACAGCAACAGATTGAGCAAGGGATCCAAAAAACCCCATGCAAATATGCAATTCCGCTGTCCATCATTCTGCACATGCTCTAACTAATCTTATTCTAAGGCAGGCTCTTTAATTTAGAAATTACAGTGTTTTAAAAGTTTACCTTGAGTCTTTGGCAATGGCGGCCTTCAGCAGGGGTCCAGGTCTGAGACCTCCTTCCCCCCAGGTAGAATCAGCCAAAGAGAGCTTCCCCCTTTGTGCCCACCCCCATGTGTGTTAAAGAAGCCTTTCTTGAAATCTCCATGAAGAGATTTTCTAGCATTTTAAACCTCGGCTAAATGTTAGGAAGAACTTTCTGACTGTTAGAGCGGT
>NW_015166430.1:493633-504698 GCF_001447785.1 Gekko japonicus | reverse complement strand
GGGTCAGGAAGCAATTTTTCTCCAGGCCGGTTTGGCCAGGGATCCTGGAGGCTTTTTGTCATCTTCTGGGCATGAAACAGCGGTCACTGCAGGTGCAGAGGGGGAGGTATTTGTGAATTTTCTGCATTGTGCAGGGGGTTGGACTAGATGACCCTGGAATTCCCTTCCAACTCTATGATTCTATGATTCTAAATCTCTCTTCCCTGCTAGGTGTCATTTTCTGCAGCCAGACACTGACATTTTAGTGTCTTCATTACTGGAAGCCATTCACATTTCTAAAGCCTGGCTGGGTAGGGCTAGAGGTGCAATAGACTTGACCCCCCCCCCAATAAGAGAGAGAGAGAGACAGACTTTTTAAAAACTAGAGGTGTGGGATTTGTACAGTCCAAACCTGCAGAATAAAACACATTTCTCCACAATAAAGTTTGAGTCCATAGCTTACGAGTTCTCAGGCCACACGTGTCCTAGCTATCTGGGAGAACATGCTGGAACAGAGTTCCAGAACCTCTTCAACAAAATTCTTTTTAAAATGTTTAAAATTTCATGAGTTTTCAGTATGCAGATTGAAAACTTCATTTCCCTCTTGAGAGTTTCCGCACCTTAAAAAACACACAAAAAAGCCGTGGCTGTGCTCATTACTATAAGAATGGGACCTCCATCAAGGAGTTAAGAAGGAACTGGGGGGGGGGCATGGCTCTTTCTTTGGACCAGATGACCTGAAAGGGCACTTTGGGCTTAACCCCTGAGCATTCACAGAGTATAAACCCAATATTCACAAAGCAAAGTGGAATTTATTTACACAAATACCTAGTGTGAGATGTCATTTTACCATATCGTTTCTTTGTTTACATTTCATTGCAAAGATTTTAATTTCCTTTCATTGCTTTGAAATCAATGGCAACATGGATGCCTGCCATCTCCTCTTCTCTCTGTACTCCCCTAGCAGCATTTAGTGTGTGGCCACAACTTCTGTTGCTATGACAACAGCTCCAGGCTTGTGGCAGCCAGCTGATAGGTGGGAGGGGGGGCCTCAAAAACCTCTCCCTCCCTAGCAGCTTGGGTGCTGTTTCTGGTACAACTGAGGCACTGTGCCTGCTGCACCCAAGGAATGTCGGCCTCAGAGTATCTGGCAATACCAGCCATAGCAAGCCAGTGAGTAGTACCTTGAGGAAGTGGGAAGTAGGAAGACGAGGGCTAGAGGAGAAGGGAGCAGATGAAAAGGAGGAGTGAATGAAAAAAAACACTATTTATTCATCATTCTCCTTTGTTTTTGATTTTCAAGTGAATGAAATGAATGCCTTTTTCCTATTCATTTGGTTCATTTCTTTGTGAACAAATGCACAACTCTAACAACCACATTAGCATCTGATGACATTGCTGCATTTTATAATGTGTGTTTATTTCCTTTGAGCTTTTAAAGGGCCATTATTCGAGCTTTTTGTCACTCTCTCTATACTAGACTCAGCCCTTTGCCAGTCTCCACCCAACCAATGAAAGAACTCAGGGAAACTGGGGGGGGGGGAGTCCAAGGAAAAGTCCTGGGTCCCAGAATCCCTCAACACTTTTAAAGGACCATTAAGCAGAAGGTGGGCACTAGTTCTACTCTCCTCAGTTCATCAGTTGACAATACTTTTATTCATTCATTCATTCATTCATTTATCAGATTTATACCCCGCCCTCTCCGCCGAAGCAGGCTCAGGGAGGCTTACAGAAGGATTGAAACACATAAATAACAGTTAAAACAATCCTAAAACCTTCTAAAAACAACCAAATATCAAAGGTGCTAGTGCATAATAAATCTGGTAATAGTAATGATGTTGTTTGGTGATGGCGACAGCAAATCAATGAACTTTCCTGTTGATCCACTCCTTGTTCTGTTTCAGAGGTGTCAAGCTCATTTGTTACAAGGGCCGGATTGGACATAAATGACACTTTTTTGGGCCGGGCCATGTGTGCCATAAAATACAAACAAAAGCAATTGATTCCTAGCAGTGAAAGCAATTGATTTACTGGGCAACCCACAAAAGCCCCAATAAATGTGTTTAATCATATGCAAGACTAGGACTGATTTCTCACAAGCCACTGCTCCACCCTCACGTTTCCCTTTCCCTCGATTACATTAGTCAATTTCCCACTACTTGCTGCATGGCCGCATTTTGCACTGCAGCTTCGCCCGATTTCCCCCACGTCTACTGTTTTTTGAGGATCAAGTAGACGTGGGGGAAATCGGGTGAAGCTGCGAGGCAAAATGCGGCCGCCAGCAAGTAGTGGGAAATTGACTAATGTAATGGGGGGGGAGCACGAGGATGGAGCAGTGGCTTGTGGGAAATCAGTCTAGGTTTTTTCCAAGGGACACCATAAAAGGGGGAGTGCTTTACATTTCCGTACATACCAATTGCTTGTGGGCCAGGTACTGGTGCCTCCAAGGGACAGGGCTTGCAATTATTGGGGGCGGCTCCCTAGTTGGTCTGGTGGAATAGCTGGCGTTCACTCAGTGTTTCAACTGTGGTGGGGAGGTCAACATTTTTATTTATTTAATTTTTTAATTTAATTAATTAATTTAAAATAAATTCATCTACAACCAAACAACACATTACCATACTGAACATCCCTGATGTACAGTGCAATCCTAAGCAGATCGACTTAGAATCCTACTCAGATCTAGTCAATAGGACTTCCTTCCAGGAAAATGTTCTCAGGATTGCAATATAAGTCACTTTTTCCTGATCACTAAAACATGCTAAATGGGAATATGCACTCATGTTGATGTGGTTACATGACTTCTGATGGACACGACAGGTACTGATCAACATACCCTAATGTGGTTGTGCACTAATACCCTGCCTGTCTGCTTTATTCTGAAATGCTCATACCCTGTCAGGGAAGGGGCCCTGGCAACCCCATGAGGAGCTTAGGGTGATGGACAGTTGCAGCTGTGGGTAAGAGGCAGGCAGCAGCCTCTGATGTGAACAGTGGGGGGAGGGATTCCACAGTAACTATTCTAGGCTGTGACAGCCACAGGTAGCCATGCTGATCCTTGAGTCAGCTGAAGCGCTAAGCAGAAGAGAATGGACAGGGCATAAAGATAGCAAATGCTCTGTCTGTTCCAGTGGTGCTTAAAGAGCTTTCTTTGCTTTTCACCTTTTAAGACAGCTTCTTCTGTGCCACACTGTCCTGGGAGAAATGAATGCAAGTGGGATCAACAGAATGCTGGCGTAGGTTCACAGCATTCATAAGGAACTGCAGAATGCATTTGTTCTCCCTACAGTAATACAAAACCAGATTCATATTGCCTCCTCAAAGTTTATCCACTGAGCAACAGTAAAAAATGAGGGGAGGGAGTGATTGTAGCTCCCACCCCCATTTTGATAACTACTTAGAAAGAAAAAAGATGGCAGGCTATTTTTTTATTGTTGTTGATCTGATTGGTTAGTAACACTAGATTAAATGTGTCATTGTAAAGTCTGTGATCACACACAGATGGAGCACCTAGATGAGTCACATTTATTACTGTGAATTGATTTCATAAGTAGCAAAAAGTCTTAAAGAACATGGTATGCACAATTTTTTCTCTCATTTTCAATTCACTATTCATTTTCATTATTTTAGTTATTCAAGGTCTATGCTTTGTTATTTATTTATTTATTTATTCCTCTACTCCAGGCATGTCCAACTTCGAACAGGTAGTGATCTATTTTTTCAGGCCAAAGGTGCCGGTGATCTACCGCCATGAAAATAAAGTTTCAAATTAGTTTCAAATTAGATTTTAAACCACTAAAGTTGGGTTCCACTGGCCCCCCCCCAATTTATAATGCACCTTCTGTCATTTACTGGTAAGCAAAATTCATCATACTGGCACCAATAATCAAATGCCACCAAACAATCATCAAAAAACCCCAAACACCTGTCCAGCAAACCAGGAGACCAAGTGGGGCTGGTGATTTACCTCTGACCCCTCCACGATCTACTGGTAGATCACGATCTACCTGTTGGACATACCTGCTCTACTCCATACCCTGAGCAGTCTGGGCTGGTGGATTAAGAACTCTCTGGCTGCGGTCACACACACTAAATAATCCACTTTCATTCCACTTTCAGTGCACTTTCCAACTGGATTTTTACTGTGTGAACTGGCAAAATCCAGTTGGAAAGTGCATTGAACGTGAATTGAAAGTGGATTATTTAGTGTGGCTTTTTGTGAAAGTGTCGCCACGACTCCCTAACAGATTTAAAACACACCACCAGAGGGCCACATCTGCATCCTGTCTGGCACTCTTCGCCCTCCCACAATCAACCCTCTTCCGTCACAGTTTTCTCAACATCGGAAAAATCAGGTACTTTATGGTTGTTTCTGGCTTCACCCTACATTTCCACCTGCCTCCTAGTGATTTGAAGCTGTTTAGGACGTCTGAACATTTTCCTTGCTCTTTTGCCATTTAAAAAAACAAAAAACAGTTGGTGATGTGTGCATGACTCGATCACCACTTGTGTGTTTCAGCTGTCTCCTGCCTACAGCTTTGTGACACATGGAGTAGGGAAGGGGTTAATTGGCAAGAGGGGGAGGGAGTCTGAGAACAAAGCCAGTGACTTCAGTTTCACTCCAAGTTTTTAAATAAAAACACCAGTAGCACACAGGACACAGGATGAAGCTTCTCTATCCCCCCCCTCCTTCTTTAAAACATTTGAAACATGGAATTTCTCAGAAGCACAGTTTCAAAAACACTACGCTCACACTGGACTCCATTTCCCAGCAGCCTCCTCCAGCAATCCCATTGGCCACCAGCTGCCGCCATTCTATCAGGAGTTTGAAGCGCTAATTCCCATCAGTGCTTATGTGCATGCCTGGAAGAGTAATGATTTTAAAAAAGGCTGCATCTGATTAATCAAGGACGGGGTGAACGTGCGCTGAGGAAGGTTAAAGGGTTCAGTTGGATCAAAACTCTCTGTTACAAAAAAAACCCTGGATCAATGAGAACCGAGGACACACTGGATCATTTTGCCCGTCTGACTGCAGCCTGTGTGTGGCCACAGCCTCCCTCTCTCATCTCTCCCTCTCTCTGCGATGATGTGCTGCACTCCTGTGCACCTGAAGCCTAGAGCTGCCAGCTCTTAGAAAGCACAGACCTGGTGAAGGGTGGAGCCACACTGGGAGGAAGGATAGGAAGTGGAAAAGGCCAAGCAAGCAGCAGGAATGAAGGCTTTGTAAAGTCTTCCCTTTGTCACTGCACATTTCTGTTAAACAGGACTTTCACACAGTTATGTTTTCCAGTGGAAGCCCCAATTGTTACTGCACTGACAGTAACCACAGCAACACGGCTTCCTGGTGGCAAGTTGCCCTGCATTTTCCCTTCCCCATTCCCCATGGTGCCCATTCCCCTCCTGCAGAAAACTCAGGAGTGGGGAGGGTTCTAGGTTTTTAAAAAACCTGTAATCGACATAGTGATATACCATCATATCAATTTATTGCTATGTCAAGTACCAATATAACCTCAAAAACGCCTCCCAGTGGCATGGGTTAACAAGAATAAGACTTGATGGTGATAACTTAGAAAAACAATATGTACAATTTTGGATTTTTCAGCTATGTCTATGTGGAATCTATCATATGGGACTTCAAAGAGGTAATCTGATGGAGGCTGTTAACAAACATTGCACAACTTTCCCCTCTCCCTTTCTATGTCTTGCAGGAGAAGCTAGAATATTTCTTTCTGATGGTGTTTGCCATTGAGGCAGTGCTAAAGATCATAGCCTATGGATTTCTATTCCATGCAGATGCCTACCTACGAAATGGCTGGAATGTGCTGGATTTTACCATAGTCTTTTTAGGGTAAAGAATCCAAGTTTCATGTATTTCTCTATGTGCTGAGGAGGGTAAGGTTCTGTGGGAAAATGTTAAAATGTCATTGGGAACAGTGTTAAATCAAGGGTATGGTTGGTTATATCAATGAAGGACAGATTGCTTCATCTCCAGAACATAACTATTTTAACTTCTGTGCAACTTGACTATTATGAGAGGTTGTGCATCTTTTTTCACATTACTCATTTTATATTAATGTATACATTAATCTTGGTATATACATATAGATAACAACAGCAAACTTTTTAAAAAACAACCCTTCTCCCCTTTGGGAGCTATGTTAACCCAAGGCCCTAGAAAGGGATATTTTGAACACCTCTTAGTAGGGAAAATTATGCAAGAGTAGCCACATTTTCATTGTGTCTGCTATAGGGAACACTGTAAGTGTGAAGAAGAGAAAAGTGTTTGCCAACAGAAGCAGATGGGCACCAGAGAACTTCACACCATGGCAGTCCTCCCATGTGCATCCACTACATCCTGAGTTGCTAGAATCATGTGTACTTCAAATTTTGTGTGCCCGGTAAATAACATGGTATACACACCAGCTGCACAAGATGTGAATCAGTTTTAAGTGGGAATACACAACTGAAATGGAAAAACATTAGTGTGGACCAGATGGTGTACAGAGATAGCTGCCACAGTACTGGCCATCAGGGTAAACTAGAAAAGTACAGATGGAGGTCACATTAATGGCTGCCAGTTGTTGCTCTACACTGCCTGGTTTACACTAGGATATCTTCATTCTTTATGTGAAGATATAAGCAGGATTTGCATGTGTGATTGGGTCAACTGTTGATCTGGGCAGGAGACAGTTATCCACGGCAGAATGGAGACTTGGGCTCTTACCTGGTCATTCACAGACAGGGATGTCTTCTCTAGAATCTCACTGATCTTATGATTCAGCAGTCAGGATTTCAGGAGCCCATGGAGACTTTCACTCGCTCTAACTAAAAGCACGCTAACTAAATTCCGTCATTTCCTCTGCCCGTTAGTTCACTTTGCAAAGAGCCTCGGTGCCTTCAGCCATGATGGACAGACACCTTTGCTCATTGCTCTAACACATGGGATGCGGCAATCCACATTTATTAGGGAACCTAGTTCCATTGAACAAAATGGGATTTACTTCTAAGAAAAAAATTGTTAGGATTACACTGTAAATCATCACTCCACATATAAAGTACTGAGACTGATGCATGGAGGAGTGATTTCAGCTCATACTTTATTATATACAGGAGAACTTGAGATGGAGTAGCCAGGCCAGAGGCCGGCTTATATCTCCATAGTATACCACACCCAACACACACACATACACCCATGATAGGATATTTACAGAGCACCCAAGCCCCATAGGTCCATTCTCGGATCCTAGCCATCCGATAGGCACACCTTAGGATCTGTTCAGGCTATTGTCTCTGGAAGCGAAGCTTGGGCCGTTCGCATGGGCACGTGTGGACCCGACCGCGTGCATAGTTTTTTACTGATCTTATGATTCAGCAGTCAGGATTTCAGGAGCCCATGGAGACTTTCACTCACTCTAACTAAAAGCACGCTAACTAAATTCCAAGTCATTTTCTCTGCCCGTTAGTTCACTTTGCAAAGAGCCTCGGTGCCTTCAGCCATGATGGACAGACACCTTTGCTCGTTGCTCTAACACATGGGATGCGGCAATCCACATTTATTAGGGAACCAAGTCCCATTGAACAAAATGGGATTTACTTCTAAGAAAAAAATTGTTAGGATTACACTGTAAATCATCACTCCTCATGAGTGCAGTTGCCATGTTCTGAGGCTCTGAGCCAATGTTGGTCTGTCCTGAATAAATCAGGCTGATTTTGCCATTCTAGCATAAACCTTTCTTTTCGACTGTTTATGATGATGTGGTGAAAATTGCTGATAAACAGAGTTACTCCTGTCCAAATGTCTTGAAATCAATGGCTTGGAGTAACTCTGCACAGGTATCACAGTAGCAACCATGCAACATGGCAGGCATGCTCCATTTCCTCTGAAGACACAAATGGGAAGGTGTCTGATCCATGTGCCACCGTGTTTTCAGCTCACTTTCCTTCAACGCTTCCTCTCACAGAGTCTTCACAGTGATCTTGGAGAGAATCAGCGTAATGGAGAGTGCACTTCTCAGTGGACAGGGTGGTTTTGACGTCAAAGCACTGAGAGCCTTTCGTGTTCTACGGCCCCTACGCCTGGTTTCGGGAATACCAAGTAGGTGACATTTTCGTAGGTTTTCATGATTGGATGCATGAGGAAGTCTAGAGCTAAGATGATGGATTACAGTTTCCAGTACATTTTTGATCATAGCTGCAATTAGATCAGAGAAATAAGTAACATAAAATAAAAAATATTATGTTATTGCATTCTTATATTCTTATTTTAGAAAAGAGATGACTAAGGAGAGACATGATAGAGGCTTATAAAATTATGCATGGGATGGAGAGCGTTGACAGAGAGAATTTTTTCTCCCTCTCCCAAAATACTAGAACTCGGACTTCCAATTTTCAGCGACTCACAAACAAACGCACTCCATCGAACTCCGATGGGTGCGATTCAGATCGAGGCGGCAGGGAGGGGGTTCAGAAGCCTTCGATCCCCCCCCCCGAAGCTCTTGTAGGGAGCTTCTAGCCGGGAGCACTGAAGGAGCCGCTCCCAAAGCCGCGGCTGGAGAATTGAGGCTCTTTTTAGCTCTTTAAGGTCCTGCTGACCCGAGGCCAGCAATGGTGACCAGAGACGTTACCGGACCAGAGCGTGCAAGGACTTAAGCAAAAGGACTCTTCCTATGGGATGACACCCAGCGGGGAAAAAATAGTGAGTGAACAAGTTTCAAAAGAAAGACAAAAGTAAAGAGGGTGGAGGAACTGACAGTGAGACGGAAAAAGCCCCATAGAGAAAGGGGGGGGAATTCTCGGGAGGAAGAACCCTACCCTACAGCACAAAAAGCAGCGAAATGGGAAGCAAGCTGACAATAAGCTGTTAGAAACCCACCCAACTCAAGCGGATTGCAGTGGGGCTCATTATTCAGTCCAGAGAAAAACCTTAGAACTTTTAAGAACTTTTATCTTAATGTAAACAATGTTGCGGTGAGGGGGGGAAACGGCATCCAGAGGTAGAGGCACCACAGGAAACGTCAGCACAGCATCACCGGTCACAAGACTGGAAACTACCACCGATATAGCTGGTACGATTTCTGAAGCCTTGCGCCCCTGCTGGATCAGCTGACAAATCTCAATAAGAAATTTGATGATTTGCAGAAGGAGCTGAAGGAGACCAAAGATGAATCAGAGAAGACGGTCAAAAAGCTAAAAAAAGGTTGAAACTAAGACCAAAGAGATGGATCAAAGAATGGACATTGCTGATAAAGAAAGAACTTCTGAAAAAAACAATTACTACAATTACAAGTGGAAAGATCCCTATATGTTTTAAGATTTCAAGGAGCACCGGGGAAAAAAGATGAAAATTGAAGAGAAATCCTAAGTAAAGCATTGGCCCCCTTGATCAACAGCAAACCTGAAATATTTAATATTTCAGGGGAAATATTTGTTAAATTTGCAAAAAGATCAACAAGAGACTCGATACTTAAAGCTTCTACTGCCACAACATTAAAAATCCAAGAGGAGGAGATAAAAATGCTGAAAGATGTTCCATTTGAAGTAATACAGAAACATCACAACATTTCTTCAAAAGAACAATGTCTAAGACCGATGGGTTTTACTAGAAGGTCTTATATTCAACTACAGAGAAGAAGGAAAAGATTGACTCTCTCTCTAAAGCAGAAGCATTCCTGAAGCAGCATCAAACTCCGACAAAAATACAGATGTTGCTGTCTGATTGTGCAATTCAAATCTGTTTGGGAGGAGCAATGACATGGATTTAAGAGCTCATCTGATTGCAGCCTATATAATAGCTATGAGATCTGTTGTGAAATTTAGTAGTTTTCCCCACTGAAATGCAGATGGATGCCTGTGAATCTGAAAGGCCCTTTCTGCCCCTGTCTTTTCCTCAGTTTCTGAGCACATCTCAGTCTTCCATTCTGCATTCCCTTCTGCTTTCACAGCCACTTTGTGTTGGGCTTCTTCTCGGTTCTGCTTTTTTAAAAGAGAGATCAGCACTCAGACCACTTCCAGGACACTGTTGCCCTGCACTTCCCGAAAGTGCTTTTGCCGTCAACCTTTGTTGTGCTCCATTTTTAAATCAATACTACTATTTAAAGTAGAATTATTTCTGTGACTATTTAAGCACCGGCCACTGCCATCCTGTTTCAGTCTCTTTCTCTTTGGTCTATATTAGGCGGCCAATTTACATGATAACTGGTTTCCTCATGGGCAATTGCCAAACGTTTACATTTATTTAGAATCCACAGTGGTTTGGAGGATGGGAGAGTTACTGAAAAAAACAGTGTTTCAAGAAGCACTTCTAAACCAAACAGACTTTGATCACAAACATTTCCCTCAAAATAAAAATGGATGCATGGATTGATGGTTTGAGTTTTGATTTGGTACTAAGCGTTGATAATTGTATATTATCCCTGGGTTATTCCCATTACATAATGTTAGCTAACATTGCCCTGTTAACACTGAAATGCCTCATCCACTCAATGTCATTCCAATTTTCTTGGAAGAATTCCTCCCATCAGCCAGGGCTCTATGAAAAGGAAGAGAACATAAGAACATAAGAGAAGCCAATGCTGGATCAGGCCAATGGCCCATCCAGTCCAAAACTCTGTCACACAGTGGCCAAAAATAGCAGGTGCCATCAGGAGGTCTAACAGTGGGGCCAGGACACTAGAAGCCCTCCCACTGTTGTCCCCCTCAAGCACCAAGAATACAGTGCATCACCTGCCCCAGCCTGTGAGTTCCTATCTATACACGGGGCATTGAAGGGAAGGGAGAAATATCATGCTGGCACCTTGGCTAGTCCTTCTCCAAAGGATAAGAGCAATAAGGGCTCAAAACACACTTTCTTCCATGAGTATGCAGAAAGCATAATCCTTAGAGACTTGAGTTTCCAGCACAAAGTGCTGAACAATAATTACATATGAAGAATGAAAGGAAATGATTCGAATCAAAGGCATACCACCTCAAGTTCTGGGGAAATCAGGAATAAAGACTGAATGCAGAAAGGCCCAAAGATTCACAATCCAAGGCTAAGCAGAGTTCCTCCCTTACATTGATTTCACTGAGAAGAAGAAGGAGGAGGAGG
>NW_015166430.1:414816-493474 GCF_001447785.1 Gekko japonicus | reverse complement strand
TACACCAAACTGGCTTAGAAGGGTGTAATTTTGCTTAAGGCTGCACTGTCAATCATAAATGGGATTGTAGGGCAGTGTATGAAGGTGGATGGAAAAGTAATGAAAAGGAGAAGATAACACCTGTCTCTTTTCACTTTCTTCCCATTGCAGGCCTGCAAGTGGTACTGAACTCTATTGGCAAAGCCATATTGCCACTGTTCCACATTGCTGTGCTTGTTGTCTTCATGCTGATAATCTATGCCATTGTAGGAGAGGAACTCTTTAAGGGCAAAATGCACAAGACCTGCTACTACATTGGGACAGGTAGGAGATGTTATTGAATTCCTCTTAAATGAAGGTGCCAAGATGCCTGGGGCATCACATTGGGCCTTGGAGCAAAATGCTGGCCTTTGATGCTCTTACATAAACAGGAACTGGGCACAGGTAATAACATCTACCATACTTTCTCAAGCTCTGCTGCAGTTAGATTGGAAGAGTGGAGTACATGTTTAAACAGAAAGTGCATTTGCCATACTTTGCCAGGTTTCACACCTGTACCTTTATTTCCTTCCTCAGACATCATTGCCACAGTAGAAAATGAAGAACCATCTCCATGTACAAACTCAGGCCACGGGCGCCATTGCACCATCAATGGCTCTGAATGCAGAGGCTGGTGGCCAGGACCCAACAATGGCATCACCCACTTCGACAACTTTGGGTTTGCTATGCTGACTGTCTACCAGTGTATCTCCATGGAGGGGTGGACTAAAGTCCTCTACTGGGTATGCTAAGAATGAGAGAAACGATGCTGTACAGCTCACTCGCCAAGTGGCAAATACAAGGTTGTGGATCTATGGCCATTTGGTCCTGTCACTTTCTAGGCAGTAGCGTACTCACGGACAGCAGTGACACTCACTGCAAAATGATGCTGTTGTTCCCTAGAAAGAAAATTCCACGAGTCAGGGCATCAGTCTGTGCAGTGTACACATCAAATTCCAGAGTGATCTTAAGGTGTGGGTGCCAATCACCACAGCCCCCAAAGTATGAGACCTATTTAACCTAAGTTTGACTTTAGGTCAAGCAACAAGAAACCCTGGGATTTCTGCGTCCAGAGTTTCTAAATGTGTTTGATCTATAAAGAACGGTCCAGCAGGGCAAATAGCAGCCTTGCAGGACTGCTTCAGATTAGGCAGATGGCACAGAGGAACAGTTTAAAGCCCTGTTCCCCTGCATGGTTGCCCCAATCTGAATCAGGTCTTCCACAGATGCGTGGGGGACTCCCGAGCTGCAATCACACGCACCTTTAGATCCAACATGGGTGCAGATGCCTGACGGATCTAAAGGGAGCGATCAGACAGCAACATCTGGGAAGCATCCCGCAGTCGTAAGCAACCCATGCTGCTCCGCCACGGAAGCGGAGTTAAAAGACACCGGGGAAAGTCCAGTAGAAAACAGGTTGCTGCGGGCCACATATGGACTTTCCCCTATCTGATCGGCCAAGCACACTCTCATGCCGTTGGGATGGTCTGATCACGCCATTCCGACTCTGTGCCATTGTTTTTTTCCTCCTTTGCAGCATACTCCATAGGGGGCCCTCAGTGCGGAGGTGCGAATCCGCGTTTATGTGCAAGGGAAACAAACGGCAGCCCCCCCCAACTTACCCACAGTTGCTTCTGATCACACAGTCACGGGCTAAGCCCGCTGCTTCAAAGGGCTGTGTGATCTTGCAACTGTGTGTCAAATTCCTCCAGGGGAAATAACCTCGCTTCCCCTCTGCTTCAGCTGGCGTGTGTGATTGCAGCCCTAGTGTGCCTCCTTAAGCAGACAGACTTGGGTATAACTGTGCTCAGGATGGAGTGTCTTATATACTGTGAGCCTTTTTGCTTCATATTAGTCTGCTGTTGAAACTGGCAGTGAAGCTAGAAATAACCTGCCACAGCAGACATTGCATGGAATCTAGAAAGGAGGTCCTCACTTTTAGCAATGAGTTGCCATCAACTCTTTCAGCTTTTAGGGGGCAAGGTCTGATAGGTGACTTGGGGCCTGTTTCCAAGCCCTGTTTCCAGGTTGTCTTGGTTGTCTCCCCAGACCCAGAGTCAGTCTTTTCACGCAGAAGCAGAGGTTTTCCATAATGCCTGTCTTGAAAATGTTTCTCATCACATTTCTGTTCTTCCTCAGGTAAATGATGCTATTGGGAATGAGTGGCCCTGGATCTACTTTGTCAGCCTCATCTTACTTGGGTCATTTTTTATTCTCAACCTGATCTTGGGTGTGCTCAGTGGGTAAGCTAAGCGGTGGTCTTTTTTCTCTCAACATCATGGGACTCTGTCTTGAATGTTTCTTAAAATTTTGCAAGGGGATTGTCTTTATGGCAATCAAGCAAAATATGAAATCTTTCTTTCCTTCGCCCATATTCTCACGCTACTGTTCCTATTGCTGGTCTCAGTCATAGAGCAGGGGTTCTTAATACAGATATGAACATATACATACGAAGTGCCCTCTGCAGTTTACACTCACTCCTCTGTAAGCTGAAATCCCTGGGAGAGAGATTGTTCCACTATGTGGTGATTTGATCTTCTGCCAGAAATATGCTTTTATATGGGTGGCATCTGGACTGTGGATCTCCTTGTCCAGGGTCACTGAGTAAATGTGTCCACCGAGCAGGGGTCGTTTCGTAGAAAAAGAGCCAGGGGAACTCATTAGCATAACTCATTAGCATATGCCACACCCCCTGACATCACCGGAAGTGTGTCATAAGGCCACACCCCCTGACATCACCGGAAGTGTGTCATAAGGCCACACACCCCACCCCCAACGGTCCCGGCTGCTGCCGCCGGCCTTGCAGCTCCACTGCCGAGCCCCATGAGGGGCCCGGCGGTGGACCTGCAAGGCTGGTGGGAGTGCAAGGAAGCCCCGCGAAGGCCCTCCCTGGCCCCAGGCAGGTAGGGGTGGGGAGAGGCAGGGAGGAAGCAAGTTACCCTCCCTCTTCTCCTGCCTCCTCCTGGCTGAATGAGGGCCGGAAGCGGGGCGGCCGGAAGCAGAGGGCGGGGCTTTGTCATGTGCCCCGCCCCCCGTACCTCACCCGGGGGAACTGCGATCCCCCACGATCCCCCCCGAAATGACCTCTGCCACCGAGACCTGTTGACATCTAACAAAGATTGTCTTTCTTCTGCCTGGAGTTCACAGAGGGTTTAATCTGAAGGCTGTCCGTTTTTTGTTTTGTTTTGCAGTTGTTGTTCTCAACTGTTGGTTTTAGAATGAAATCATTTTTAATGTTTAATGATGCTTAATTTTCTGCTGTGTAAACTACTGTGAGCACCTCTTAGTGGAAAAGTGTAACCGTAAACCACTAAATTATGTTTAAAAAACCCCAGACATAATAAACAGAAACACTTGGGCCTATAAGTCTGCTAGAGCTCTTGCCTGTTGAGCCTGAAATGCAAGATCAATAAAGAATGACTGCTAACTGACTACAGTACCTGAGTCTAACTGAAGTTAAGAAAAGAGAGGACCACTGACAGCCCAGCCATGGGAGGGAGATTGGCCGTGACTGGCTTGTCTGGCACAACATGGACAAAATCACTATGAGGATGAGTGTGTGAGAGGTAGAGGGAGAATGAGTAAAGGTCAAATGAGATGAGGCACTGGGAAGATCGATGTATCCAGTATTTTTAAAAGTAAATTGCAGGTTCAGATTTACCCAGCCCATTTCTCATGTTCTTAACGGCTGTGTTGTATGTACTAATTTTTAACTGGGTTTGTTCCAGGGAGTTCACCAAAGAGCGTGAGAAAGCCAAATCACGAGGTACATTCCAGAAGCTGAGGGAGAAGCAGCAATTAGAGGAGGACATGAAGGGCTACATGGATTGGATCGTTCATGCAGAAGTCATAGACAGTGACCGGACCCGTGGTGAAGGTACTAAGCTCATCAGCTACCTGATTAAGGGGAAGCCAGTTAGAAGGCAGAGGTTTCCCCCCAAAAAATGTAAAAATGATACGGGATGAAAACTGCTGGAACTTCCAGTAGAGAATGTCAAATTGAAATATAAATAAATAAATAAATAAATATGTATGGAATGTGGGGGGATGATTTTCACTGATTCTATCCCCTACCACTGAAGACTCCGGATGCACCTCATGCTGTTCTTGAGGGTCCCCTGTCCCCCAGGATTAGCAGTTCGTGGAGATCAGTGAGCTGTGGCAGGAGGGGGGGGCAGGGAGAGCAGCACAGCAGCCAGGTGAGCAGGCAAGTGGGGGAGCGAAGGGGGAGCGGAGTGCACTAAATTTCAGCTGGGCACAGGGAACACCAAGTCACAGGGGACAAAGCACAATGGCAGATGCAAAACAGATAGATGCACTTGGGGAAAGGGAGGGAGTGTGCCCCGCTTGAAAGGACGAGCTTGCCCCTTCCTTTCCCACTTGGCTGCACACTGCTCTTTGCAATCCTCCTGTCCTAGCCTCAGAAACTTCCTTCAGAGGAAAACCTGAACACATGAAGAGCCAGGGTGCACCATGCACCTGCTGGGCCAGATCACAACCTGGCTTGCACTCAGCTGATGAGGCCAGTGCGCGCCAGCCAGTCCAACAGCCTCTGCTCACCAAACGGTGACAGCAGGCTCCCTGGGCTGCCATGCTGGGAAGTCTGTTTCAAAGGCTGGTGCAGGCTAGGATTCATCCACTTTCTTGGCCTTTGTGGGATTCACTAGTTTTTTATGGTGTTCTTAGGTACAATATTGCTAGTAATCAACTGGCCTATGAATACTATTCACTGGGGGATGCAGTCTGGGAGAACAGAAAGCAAGAAGTGGGGGGGGGGAGACCTGCGTGAGCCTAGAGAGAGTAAAGAGTTATGCATCAGTTCTTATGAACATGTTTAGTATTATAAATAAGCCTTGTTGGAACTTACGCTGTGCTTGAGTTGCTAAGAACACAACAGTCTCTGTTTCCATCTTCCACAGGGATGATGCCATCGGATGAAGGCGGCTCAGAGACTGAGAGCCTGTATGAAATTGAGGGTATGAATAAATGGATCCTCTTCTTGTAAGTAGAATGTGTACTGCTTCTAGTGCACAGCTTACATCATTGTGAGGTCATTTTAACATTTTAAAAGAAATAAATCAAGAGAGCTGTTAACTGCAGAAAAGCATTTTTCTTTTAGCTGTAAAATGTTACAGTTACGCTGAAGGGGCCAGCCTGGTGTTCTCCTGCTTAGACCTGCAGCTCAGCAGAGGACTCGCCACCACTGACTTGAGATGCTGGGCCGATCTAGTGCTTGACAGCAAGGGAGGAAGCAGAACATGAGAAAATCACATATTCTGCTAGCTCCTCCAAGCATCCATCCCACCAGGAAAATAGGAATACCTCAGACACCTCTCCCATTTCCTGGTAGGAGGAGTGCTCAAAAGAGTAAAACCCCGGCTCTTTCACAGAATCTAGCCCTTCCACCTGCAATGTCACTGGAGGAAAATATGCTATTTGTCCAAAGGCCCATAAAACCTGTTTTTCTTTTTAGCTCTTCCATTCTCCCATCCCATTGCATGTTTTCTCACCTATTTCTGTGCCGCCAAGGGTTGCCATCCTCTAGATGGGGCCTGGAATTACAACTGATCTCCAAACTACAGGGATCAGTTCACCTGGAAGAAATGGCAGCTTTGGAGGGTTGACTCTGTATGTCATCACATCCCCTCCAAGCTCCTTCCCTTCCCCAAAGTGCCCTCTTCAGGTTCCCCTCGCAAACCTTCAGGGATTTGCCAGTCTGGAATCAGCAACCTTAACACCACCAGAGGCCACTATGAACTCTTCTCCCTGTTGTTCCTCTGACCCATTCTCTCTCTGTCCCATAGCAAGGCTCTTTTCTCTATGGCCCTTTCTGCACCCGCATTTTGCCTCAGTTTTTGAGCGCATGCTATTCTTCCATTCTGCATTCCCTCCTACTTTCACTTCCGGTTCGTGTCGGGGCTTTTTCTTGTCTCTGCATTTGTTTTACAGGAATCTGCAATCAGACCGCTTCCAGCATGCTGTTGCCCCACAGTTACCAAAACTCCTTTTGCTTCAACTCTTTGTTCTCATCCACTTTTGAATCACTAATCCTTTCTAAAGTAGAATTGTTTCTGCGGGTATTTAAGTGCTGCCCGCTGCCCTCCTCTGTTTCTGCCTCTCTCTCTCTTTAGTCTGACGCTCCCTCCCCATTCTGTTTTCTTTCCCTTCTTCTCCAAAGACAAAAGAGGACATGCCCTCCCGCTCAGGCAAACATTTAAAAAGCCAGAGACAACATAAGAAGGAATCAGTAAATATAAAGGACTAGGGGATTCCCTGCTACCAAATGTGCCAATCTTGCATGTGTGGGCCTGGATTCCCCCCTCCCTTCCCTTTCTTTTTGCAGAATCATGGAGGGAAGGTGGGAGGGAGGGGTTGGGTCTGCAGTTAAAAGTTTTGAAAGATGTTTGCCTTTCTCTTAATCTTAGACAAAGCAGCCAGTTAGCTTAAAAATGTGGGCTTTGCTTGTAGATGCAGAATGCATACAGAATAAACAAATAAATAAACCAGAGGGGAGGAAAACCTAGTGCAGAGGGAATGCATGTGACTGTGAAGTCAACCCTTAAGGCCTGACTCCTCAGATTCTCCAGAGCAAGCTGTCAATGCAGAAAGGGCCTATCTTGGCACTCCCAACCCTTGGTTGCCCTCTTATTTCTGCTTTCCCCACAGCCACATCTAAATTACTCTCCCTTTTATTTATGTGTTTAGACTTTAATATCCTGCACTCTCTACAATCTGCCCATGGTGATTAATAGCACAAAATAAAACATGAATAATACAATTGTAAAATCAAAATATAATGAATGATTCCTAAAACATCAACAATAAAACCCAACTAAGCATTTTAAAATACCAACCAGTAAAACCAGCAGTGTAAGCATAAAAACAGGGCATAAAAGCAACTAGAATACTGAGTGGTGAGAAAATATACAAGAAAATAAAATTAAGTTAAAAGTCTGGGTCAGTGATACCCAGCATGGGGCCTGTGGACACCATGTCACCTGAAAACGTTTGCTGATGCCTTCTTGCTTCTTCCTCAAAGGAAAGAGCCAATTCTGGCCTTGCCCACTTCAGTAGAGAATAGAAATGCCTGTGGGAGGCAATCCCCCACCATTGCCCCTTGTGCCCCTGCATTTGCTCTGTGGAATGGTGGGAGCAAAACAGGGGGTGGGCAACACAACACTAAATGGGCTTCAAACAAAGCTCTAGAAATCCCCTCGATGGTTTTTCCCATAGAGGTTGGTAGAATTCCTAGACTGTCATGTGATGCTATTTGCATAGTCTTTGCTTCACTAGTGCTCTACTAGTGTTCCTCTCCCAGGAGAGGTTTCAGAAGATCACAGAAGGTATCACCTCTGTATATGAGGAACACCCATTTGGAAAATGGAGAATTATTAGCTTGGAACCTCATAACATAACATAACGTTACATAATGTTTTGTCATTGACCTCCCCACTCAATACAGTAGCCACTTTGTTGCAGTTCTCATTACTTGCTCTCAAAATTCCAGTAACACCCATGGGTTCAACAAGGCTGAGAACTCCTGGCCTACATGAACAAAATGGTTCGGCCTGGTACCTAAAAGACAGTTAAGTAAGTGCTTCCTTCTACCCTTCTGTCCTCTCCTCCCTGAAGTACAGAAGGCTTTCATGCTCCAATAGATCATACACTGAGCAAGTCTGAGAACATGTGGGCCATGTGGCAAAGTTGGATGGCAGGCTGGCTGCAAATGGCTGGAAAAGCTAGCACCTAGTTACTACACCACACACCTCTGAATCTACATAAAAGAGGAGCAATAAAGGACATAGTCATTCAGGAAATCTCCTAACCCCACTCTTAGTTTGATGAGACTTAGTAGGCCTAAATGTCCACACAAAAGGGCAGCAAACAGTGGGTATTTTGAACTCTGCTCTAAGGGCCCAGGTTCCCACTACAGGAGGGACCCCTCTGTCCCAGCTCCTGTTTCTCACTGCCACTCTGGCTGGTGGGATAAAAAATAATAATCCAAAAATGACATCAAAATGTTTTAGACGGGTTTTTTTTTTTGGGGGGGGAACCCAAGGATAATGTCAGTCTTTTCTAGGAATCACCTGAAACTCTATGGTTATTGTCTGATGGCACCCCCACCCCCCACCTTATATTCCTGCTGTTGCCAGACTGTGCTTGGCAACTTTAGGGGTGGCGACAGATAGAAGGGATTTCAGATATCCCAAGGGCCTTATGATGGCTAGGCTTGACCCTGCACCTAGAACAGCAGTGGTTCTGAAGCCTTTGTAGGGCTGGCCTTGGAAGTTATCTGCTACAATTCTCATTTTTACTCTCCTTGCCTCTTCCAGCCGGCACTGGCGGCGATGGAACCGTCTTTTCCGCCGGAAATGCCGTGAAGTGGTTAAGTCCAGGTTTTTCTATTGGTTTGTGATCCTGATCGTCTCCTTGAACACCCTCTCAATAGCATCTGAGCATCACCGGCAGCCTGGCTGGCTGACCCACGTACAAGGTGAGCCAAGCATTCCAGTTCCAGGGACTTCACAGGTTCTGATTAACAAGGTGGGTTGATGTCAGTCTGTGAGGATGTCAGTCTTGAACATCATTGCCTCAGCCATTGCTTGTTTTTGCTTTTAGCCCTCTCCTATTACAAACTAATTTCCTCCTTCTCCCCGCTTGGTATTGCTGTCTGTATTTCCACATTCATATGTGAATGTGTATGCACACAGAGTTTTCCCCTTGGTTTTGGACTTAAACCTATCACTCCTTAGATCCAGCCTCATATGCTCAAGACCACACACCACAGTATGGTCCTTTGCCTTGGCTTTTTAAAAAACTCTGAAATATAGCTAAGAGCAGAGAATTAGTGGGGAGAAACGGACTTCTTGACTGTTCCTTTTCTTGTCCTTTGTATGCTCAGAGATACAAAGAAGCCATACCCCCCTCCCACTAACTAAGAAAGCAGCTAGGTAACAATTTCAGGTGAGAAGAATGGAAGAGAATAAAGCCCAGCACCATATCTTTCCCAATGACAACATGTGACACTGCTTTTCAAGTTAAAAGTATCAAGGGAAAGCTCTGACCTGGATAGCCCAGGCAAGCCTGATCTCATTAGATCTCCTCAGATCTCTGGGCAGAATCCCATGGTCAGAAGTACTTAAGGAGAAGGGAGTTCAAGAGGGGTGGGACTTTCTTAAAAGTGAAATATTGAAGGCACAATCACAAATAATTCCTATGAGAAGGAAAAATGGGAGGAGCCTAAAGAACCCAGGGTGGCTCCATAAACAGCTTTCTGAAGAATTGAGAAATAAAAAAACTCATTTAGGAAATGGAAGGAGGGCCTTATAACCAAACAACTAACCAGTGCTTGTAGATAGAGAGTTAGGAAAGCTAAAGCTCAGTATGAGCTTAGGCTAGCAAGAGATGCTAAAAACAACAAAAAGGGTTCTATTCTTATGTTCAAAGTAAGAAAAAGAGCAAGGCCCATTGTGGGAACATGTAACTGAAATTGTAACAAGTGATGAAGAGAGAGCAGAACTGCTCAGTTCCTACTTTCGCTCAGTCTTCTCTTGTGAGGGAAATGGTGCTCAATATGGCAAAAACAGAACACATGATGAGGGAAGGGAGTTGTAGCCTAAGATCAGCATAGGGATAGTACACAAACACCTAGTTTCTTTAAACGAAACTAAGTCCTCATGGCCTGATGAATTGCATCCAGGGGTTCTAAAAGAACTTGTGGATATAATTTCTGAGCCTCTGTCTATTATTTTTGAGTATTCTTGGAAAACAGGTGAGATGCAGAAGACTGGGGGCTGGTAAATGGAGGATCTGGGTAACTACCGACCCGTCACCTGGAAAAGTTTTAGAACAAATCACTGAACAGTCCTTGAGCACTTAGAAAGGATGGCTGGATTTCTCAAGAGCAAGTCATGTCAGACTAACTTTATCTCTTTTTTTTGAGAAAGTTACTGCCTTGCTGGACCAGAGGAATGCTGTAGACAGTTTATCTTGATTTCAGTAAGGCTTTTGATAAGGTTACACATAATATCCTTTGGTAAAATGTGGTTTAGATCCTATTACTGTTAGGTGGATCTGTAACTGGTTGACAGATCGCACCCAAAGAGTGCTTGTGAATGGTTCCTCATCCTCTTGGAGAGGAGTGACAAGTAAAGTGCCTCAAGGATCTGTCCTGGGACCTGTTTTGTTCAACATTTTTATAAATGATATGAATGAAGGAATAGAGGGAATGCTTATTAAATTTGCAGATGATACTAAATTGGGATGGGTAGTAAATACGGTAGAACACAGAGTCAGGATATAGAATGATCTTGACAGGCTGGAAAACTGGGCTAAAACAAATAACATGAATTTCAGTGGGGATAAATGTAAACTTCTGCACTTAGGTGGGAAAAATCAAATGTATAATTATAGGATGGGGGAGACTTGTCTTGGCAGTAGTATGTGCGAAAAGGATCTCAGGGTCTTAGTAGACCATACACTGAACATGATTTTGGGCTGTATCAACAGAAGTACAGTGTCCAGATCATGTGAAGTGATGGCATCACTTTACTCTGCTCTGGTTAGACCTCACCCAGAGTATTGTGTTCAGTTTTGGGCACCACAATTTAAGAAGGATATGGACAAGCTGGAACATGTCCAGAGGAGGGCAACAAAGATGGTGAGGGGTCTGGAGACGTCCTATGAGGAAAGATTGAAGGAGCTGGCTACATTTAGCTTGAAGAGGAGATGACTGAGAGGTGATATGATAACCATCTTCAAATACTTGAAGGGCTATCATATAGAGGATGGTGTGAAATTGTTTTCTGTTGTCCCAGAAGGTCGGACCAGAACCAATGGGTTGAAATTAAATCAAAAGAGTTTTCAGCTTAATTTAGGATGAACTTCATGACAGAGTGGTTCCTCAGTGGAACCTTGGGAGGTGGTGGGCTCTCCTTCTTTGGAGGTTTTCAAACAGGCTAGATGGCCATCTGACAGCACTGCGGATTCTGTGAACTTAGGCAGAACATGGGAGGGAGGGCAGGAAGGGTTGCCTCAGTGCTTAGTTATTGTGGTCCTTTCTTACACGCCCAGGGAAATGCTGATTGCCACTTTGGGGTCAGGAGGCAATTTTTCTCCAGGCCAGTTTGGCCAGGAATCCTGGAGGTTTTTTGTCATCTTCTGGGCATAGAACAGGGGTCACTGTGTGTGTGTGTGTAGGGGGGGAAGTATTTGTGTATTTCCTGCATTGTGCAGGGGGTTGGATTAGATTACCCTGGAGGTCCCTTCCAACTCTATGATTCTATGATTCTAAGCTAAGCAGATTTTAAGCTAAGTAGACCTCCAAAGAACACCAAGGCCGGGAGGCAGAGGCAGACAATATCAAGCCACTTCTCTGAACATCCTCCATGCCACAGTAGGAGTCACCAGAGGTCATCATGATTTCCAGGCATGGGCGCCCGCGCCCATGCACACGCGCACACTCACACACACACACACAAGACCAAAAAAAAAAGTATCAAGGAAAAATACATTAGCATAGGCTGACCTTCATACGTACCCCTAATAACTGCTCTGAGGGCTGAATGTGGGTGTGTTGCTCTTGCAGCAGAGAGGAATGCTGAGCTAGGTGGAGAAAGTAGTCCTAGACTCGTCCCTTCTCTTTCTCCTTCCTCTGAAGAGAAATCAGACTCTTGGGTGGCTCCTGGTGGCCAGAGGAGAACTCCTCCAATCATAATATTTCTTGTTCACAGATATTGCCAACCGGGTGCTGCTAGCCCTCTTTACAGTAGAGATGATTCTGAAGATGTACGCCTTGGGTCTGCACCAGTACTTTATGTCCATCTTCAACCGCTTCGATTGCCTGGTGGTTTGCACTGGCATACTGGAGATCATACTGGTGGAGATTGTTTCCATGTCTCCCCTGGGCATCTCAGTTTTGAGATGCATTCGCCTGTTGAGGATCTTCAAGATAACCAAGTGAGTGTCCCCTGGGAGGCCAATATGGCAGCATATATGAATGTTTCTGAAATCCCTTCTCTTGCCATTCCCAGCCATTCATTGTTCAGGATGTGCATATATGCAATTGCCCACTTCCAGCACAGCTTAAGCATCTAACTTATCTCCCATGGCCTCTCAGTAGGGTAAACAGGTCAATAAGGAAGACCAGAACTCTTTCATGATTTCAGTCTTATAGCCTGATTCTAATCACAGTGATTTAGAAGGGGATTGTACTTCCTGATAACTGTGGCAGCCTAAATACATCTGCCAGTTTTCCCTCCTCCCCAGAGTGTTCCTGAATTTTGACTCTCTTCTTACTTGTCCCAGAATGATGCCTGCCATCTGGAATAAATCTGAGCAAGGGTGGCACTGTGGCTCAGTGACAGAGCACAAGCTTTGCATTCAGAAGGTCTCATGTTCAATCCCTGGCATCTCTATTTAAAGGATGATGTGCGAAATATCTCTTCCTGGACTCTGCAAAGTTGCTGCCAGCCACTGAAGACAATTCTGGGCTAATATGGACCATGATTTGACTCAATATGAGACATTCTGGAGTGGCCACATCCAAAGTGGTAATGACTGTAAGACAAATGTTACCTCAACCATTTTGGATATGCCAGCACATGCTCAGCATGCTCAACAGATGTGGAGACAGGATAGAAGTTTTCTCCCTCACTCAGTGCTTAAACTGATTGTTTGAGAACAGACAAAAAGTACTTTTTCACACAATGCACATTAAAATAACTTATAGAATTTACTGCAGCAAGATCTAGCGAGAGTTCAGATGGTTTTTTAAAAAGGATTGGAGAAATTGATAGTCCCTTCCGTCTTGGAGGTGAGATTGGTGTAGATTTGGAGTAGGGACTTCTCAGTAGTCGTACCAACCCTTTGGAATGCCTTACTCAGGGAACCCCACCTTATGAGATCATTTCACACTTTTTGCTGTTTAATTAAAACTTGGTTTCCATGAGAGAGCTTCCTTTGAAGTAGGATGGATGGTTTGGGTTTTACTGATCAATAACTGACCAAATGTTAACAGACCTATGTTAGATTCAGCATTGTTTTATTAACACAGTCACGGATGCAACTTAATCTGTAAGACTATAATTGTATTTGCACTATGCCTTCCATTAGCATGATCCAACATTTGAATACAATGAAAATAATTTAGTGCAGGGGTGGCCAAACTTGCTTAACATGACAGCCACACAGAATAAATGTCAGATGTCTGAGAACCGCAAGACATGAACAAAGATTACACACACGGTTTTACTGAAAAATATGCACATTTGCTTTATGTTTGGAACCTAAGGGTAAGGGCGCATAAGTTCTAATCCTCTTGTGCTCATTTGGATTGTTGTTATTATTATTTTTTTAACTGAGTTCACTATTCTTGAGAAGTTTAAAAATGATCCCCTGTTGGTGTAACTTGATATAACTTGTTATGATTTATTAATTTGTTCTATTAATTTATTTATTCCATTGCCTTCCTTATGTTCCTGTGTTATGCCAATAAAGGTCTATGTATTAAAAAACCCCCATTAAGTTAGACTGTGTGAAAGAGCCGCATGCAGCTCCCGAGCTGCAGTTTGGCCACCCTGATTTAGTGCAAGCTTCTTCCAGTAATTTGACAATGGATTTCTATCTGTGCAGCATCCCTTACAAAAGTGGGAAATGACTGTAGGATACAGGCACAGACATGTGCATATTAAGAATGACATCCCTTTTGTCTCTCTCCCTCTCTTTAGATATTGGACCTCTCTGAACAACTTGGTGGCATCTTTGCTGAATTCAGTGCGCTCCATTATCTCCCTGCTTACCCTCCTCTTCCTGTATATTGTCATCTTTGCCCTTTTAGGGATGCAGCTTTTTGGAGGCAGGTTTGACTTTGATGATGCAGAAATACGGCGCAGCACATTTGATAACTTTCCTCAGGCTCTCATCAGTGTCTTCCAGGTAATACCCAGTTAAGGGCAGGGTTCTGGTGGTGAAAACTCTTGCGTTCTGTACTAAGCTCCAGGAATATGACAGTGACCAGTAGGAAAACAGGAGTCATAACCAAAGGTCCCTCTAAACTGTGGAGTCTTGTGAGCAAAAATTCTACTTTGTGAGCTACTGGCATTAAAGTTGTGAGCAAGCAATATGGCTACTGCATAAATTAGTTTGCTCTGGAGCCATCCTTCCTGAGCTAAGACAAAAATGTGTGAGCCAGAGGCTAAAAAGCTGTGAGCTACCTCACACTAACCCAGTCTGGAGGGAACACTCGTCATAACTCCTGAGAGCTTTGATGCTTTCTTCTTAAAAGGGGGGGGGGGGGGGGGGGGAGAGGAATTCTGCCTCCTAGGTCCTCTTCTGGGTTTGAAGTCTTAATGCAATGGCTGTGCCTAGAATGTCCTGCTATTTACAAAATCTCTTTCCTCTTCTGAGGTCCTGACTGGGGAAGACTGGACTTCTATAATGTATGATGGAATCATGGCCTATGGAGGACCATCATACCCTGGTATACTGGTCTGCATTTATTTCATAATTCTCTTTGTCTGTGGGAACTGTATCCTTTCTTTAACCAGTTTGCTTGGTTATTGACATCATCTGACAATAGGTCATTGGCTATATCCAGTTGGTCATTGCTTGTATCATTTTAAGGTTCATTGTTAGCTCAGTATCTTAATCCTAATAATGGTCAATCAGCAAAGATGGACTTTCTTGCCTCAAACTATGGACTGGTCACCAATATGACCAGGAGAACAATAATTATTCCTAGAAGGATGTTTTTTCTTCTGTCTATGCAAATAAGATTGTTCATTATGTAGGTGAGTAGTCCAGACTGTCACAGGTGGAGGGCAGAATGTTCAAACAGGGGGACAAGATGGATGGTAAGTAGATTACACATTATTAGACTTAATTTTGCCATTTAGTTAGGTCAGGGGAAGGAAGATCCCACTCACATGTGGTCATGTTTTAGAAGCACCTCCATCTTTGATCTGTACGGGTTCTACTTACTGACTGGCTAAATGTTATTCCCCTCATCTCTGCTCTCTTTCTCATACCTCATCAGTGAAATCTGAAATAGTGTTTTACTCAGAGCCATAAATAATTAAGGAAGTTATAAATTAAGGTTGGTGTGTAAACAGTAAGAGAAAAAACATTTGACTTCCTTTTCTGGTTTCTTTGCATCTGTTATGCCAAGATAGTGCCATCACAATGGAGAATCGAAAGAGTTTGGCTGTAATGAGAATGGATTGTCTACCATCACTGGGCAACAGCCCATACTGGCTGTACAGCTGGGTTTTTTATGGGCTGACTGCTATTCTGTGAGTGTGACCACACATCAGAACTCAGAACCTTCCTTTCCCTATGACAAGAAGCTACAAACATGCAGGTAGTTTAATCTCAGTTGCCGAATACCATTCTCATTTGTGCAGACTAGAGCATATCTAAACAGCTGATTTGTACATCTAATGCTTTTCTCATTTCCACAGTCCATTTGCACTGGTGCCATCAATCCAAACAATTCCTTTGCCTGTCTTGAGATATTCACACCACAGGTGGGCAAGGAAGGTAGGGACCTGTGCAGGTTGTAGAATCTCCATGTCAGGATTCTGATTTTTGGAACTGTGAAAAGATAACCTACCTTTGCCAGACTCCTGCTACTCTGTCCTGCATTTCTGGGTTTGTTCTAATGTGCCAAATTGAATAGTGTGGTAAGCTGAAGTTAAGATTCCAGTGTCAGGACAGAGTCATCATAGAAATGCCAGACTCTTGACTCCTTTTTCTATATTGTCTAAGCTTACACTGTAAAATTCCTTAGCATTTCTCTCCTCATACCAGATATTTTGCTCAATGTCTTCTTGGCCATTGCTGTGGATAACCTTGCCGAAGCGGAAACTTTAACTTCCGCTCAGAAGGCCAAAGAGGAAGAGAAAAAGAGAAAGAAAATGGCCAGGTCAGTTCTTCCTTCTGCTGGGCACAACAGTGATTACCTTGGGGCTTTGGTCCTTGACTCCTTGGAAATTTGTGAGATCCAATATCTGGGCCAACTGTAAGGTTTTTTCCCAGCATGCCTTCCTCTTGGCTTCACTTCCCTCTCTTCTTGGTTCTTCATTCTAGAGGTTACCCTGAGAAATCAGATGAGGAAAAACTGTTGCTGGCTAAGAAGCTGGAACAGAAGGCCAAGGGAGAAGGAATCCCTACCACAGCTAAGGTCAGACAAGGATGCTACCTATGAGTCCCATATTTGTCTACCCTTAATGATTTCCAGTGCCCTACAGAAGCCTCATAGGAAAAAGCATTCAGACTGCCTTTGAGATTCTAGGCCATTTTTTACATTGTTCCAAATTACCACAAGATCTTCAGTATCTAAATATATGAATTTAAGCATTTTCTTGTCCCAATAGAGCTGATTAAACATACTTTGAAATTGTGTAGGCCTTTTGGGAAGTATCTGGGTTCAGCAAAATGGAATGAAACAAAACCCATATTCCAAATGAAGATGAAGAGTTTGATTAAACAAAGCATAGGTTTTCATTGATGCATAAAACCAAATTACTCACACAACAGAGCCATCTAAGGGCCACTTCACATGAGGCACATTTTCTGCAACAAAGCGAATCCATTTGGGAACAGGACATAATGGAATGGTTGTATATATGTATTTATTTCACAATTGCCTGTGGCTTCCCAGAATATTCCTACATAGTGCAATATGCAGATTCATGGAGAATAAATCCATCAATGGCTACTAGCCATGGTGACTAAATAGCCATATAAGGGAAAAGAGACACCACAAATATATAAATACTGACCTTTGCTCTGAACTTTTCCACAGCAATTAAGTTCTGTTACTGAGTGAAGAATGACACAGTGTTTTTTAACAGCTGAGCAAGGCTGAGTACCCTTTTTGTTGGCCCTCTGGGGCAACTGGTTGACCACCGTGTGAGACAAAAAATTGCTGCAAACGTGCACACAGAAGTAAATTGTCCATTTGAAATGTTGTAGCTATATAGCGTTGGGAGATGACCATTTTGATTCAAGATTCCATTGTCGACTTTATTGCACATGGATAGAAAATTGAGACTCATTTGAGAAAGGCACTTCGAAACGAGCATCAACTCAAGATGTTCGTCCGTCTGCCAGTCTGTTTACCTGTTGAATATAAAGAGCATACATCATGAATTCTACTTCAGTGTAATTTACTTCTGTGTGTACGTTTGCAGCAATTTTTTGTCTTTCATTGTTACTACATTGCTGTTCCCATTGTTGTCATTTGACCACCGTGTGAAACAGAATGCTGGATTTGATGGACAATTGGTCTGATCCAGCAGATCTCTCCTTAAGTTTTAATATACAGTTATCACATGTCATAACCTATGTGTTTGTTGGAAAAATGCAGCTGTAGCACTTGTCAGTCTAAGCTTTCCACTCTCGGAGATCCAGGGAAGGCTTTGTCTTTTGTGATCTCCCTGGGCCAGTCCAGAAGCTTCTGTGCATGGGGAAATCTTTGTTCTGTATATTTAACCACTGACTGTCTCTTTTTTAGGAAGTAAGTATTCTGTTTTGTATTCCTTGCTTGTCTTTAGCTAATAAACAATTTTATTGTTTAAATAACCTTGTGTTGCATTCCAGCTAACTTTCTTTTAACATTCTACCCGGCTTGGTAAGGGGCACTCACCAGACCATTACGAACCTAAAGGGGGTGGGAACAGGTGCAGGTAACACTTTATACAGGGCTAGTTTAGACTGACAAGTGCTACAGGTGTGCTTTTCTTGCAGAAAAGGTGTAATTGTGTGAAGTGTCCTTAACGGTCCACCACTGCTTAGCTGTAATGTTGGTACAGGACCATGGAGAAAGAGCATTCATTTCCCCCTCTGTCTTTCTTTCTTCAGTTGAAAGTGGATGAGTTTGAATCCAATGTGAATGAAATCAAGGACCCTTACCCCTCTGCAGACTTCCCAGGTAAGAATAGTTCAGCTCCATTTGCGTCTCCTGACACACAAACGCTGAAGGGTTAATTATAAATAGAAATGACCTACAGCATATCATAAGGGTATGGCAATATAATGTGAGGTGAGAAGAACGTGCCTCACGTAACTACGCTGTGCAGAGCTGCCACATGCTGCACAGCTGTTTTTGGTAGGACCCCCTTTGCCTCCTGGCATGCAGCACTGAGAGGGGTGGAGGCAAACAAAAATAATACCAAAAGCCTTCTTTAAATTCTGGAAATGGTGGAAGCTCTGTTCCCATTCTGAAAAAATGTGGAGCCTCAGAACCAGCAGGGGAAAATTGCACAAAGCTGCGAGGCAAAATGTGGCTGCGCAGCAGCTTGTGTGAAATTGACACCTGACAAGTGCTACAGGTGTGCTTTTCTTGCAGAAAAGGTGTAATTGTGTGAAGTGTCCTTAACGGTCCACCACTGCCCAGCTGTAATGTTGGTACAGGACCATGGAGAAAGAGCATTCATTTCCCCCTCTGTCTTTCTTTCTTCAGTTGAAAGTGGATGAGTTTGAATCCAATGTTAATGAAATCAAGGACCCTTATCCCTCTGCAGACTTCCCAGGTAAGAATAGTTCAGCTCCATTTGCGTCTCCTGACACACAAACGCTGAAGGGTTAATTATAAATAGAAATGACCTACAGCATATCATAAGGGTATGGCAATATGTGTGGTGAGAAGAACGTGCCTCACGTAACTACGCTGTACAGAGCTGCCACATGCTGCACAGCTGTCTTGGTGTAGTGGTTAAGTGTGTGGACTCTAATCTGGGAGAACTGGGTTTGATTCCCCACTCCTCCACTTGCACCTGCTGATGTGACCTTGGGTCAGTCACAAGCTCTGGCACAGCTGTCCTTGAAAAAGAGCAGTTTGTGTCAGAGCTCTCTCAGCCCCACCCACCTCACAGGGTGTCTGTCGTGGGGAGGGGAAGGGAAAGGAGTTTGTAAGCCGCTCTGAGACTCCAAGTGAAGGGTGGGGTATAAATCCAATCTCCTCCTCCTCCTCTTTGGTAGACCCCCTTTGTCTCCTGGCATGCAGCACTGAGAGGGGTGGAGGCAACAAAAAGAATACCAAAAGCCTTCTTTAAATTCTGGAAATGGTGGAAGCTCCGTTCCCATTCTGAAAAAATGAGGAGCCTCAGAACCAGCAGCTTGTCATCTGTGTCTCCTACTCCTTGCTGCGGGTCTACCAAAGACAGACAGTAGTTGGCTCTCTTACACTCATGTGGAAGAAAAACAAACTGTGGTTTCTGCAGCGAGTGAAGCTGCCTATTCAAGGGCACTGCCACTTACCAGAAGCTTGAGAAGAAGCAAATATCCATCTGCATTTCTTCTGACGCACCTGGATGCATCCAAAATAAACGGTCTTAGTAGCTATAGTTTATGAATGAAATAATCAACTGTACAGGTTAAGGAACAAAGTTTGAGTCCAGTGGCACCTTTAAGACCAGCAGAGTTTTATTCAAGGTATGAGCTATCTTGTGCATGCACACTTAGGCTGTGGTCACACGCACTGAGTAATCCACTTTTAATCCACTTTCAATGCACTTTCCAGCTGGATTTTGTCAGTTCACACAGTAAAATCCAGTTGGAAAGTGGATTGAAAGTGGATTACTTAGGCTGAGTTCAGACTGGCAGTTTGGCCCGATATAGGCACAGTGACAGTTTCACAAACAGATTAAAGGGGTCGATTCACACAGCCACAGCTGTCAGGTGTTCCCCAGCCATACTCAATCCGTCCTATGATGATTCCCTACGGAGTTAAAAAAGTATCAGGTGAAAGCTGTAGCAAACCTTGGAGAGCGCATTGATCCCGCTTCCCGGAAGTGTGCACGCTAAAAGCCGCAAACAAGCCGCATTGCTGTGGTGCTGCGCCTATGTGCCTATGCACCTATGTGCATGTCGCCAGCTGTGTCTCCGCCAGGGGCAGGCCAACAGTGCGAACGCTCCCTTGCACCTCCTCCCCGGTATGCTCTCGCATCAGTAGGTGCAGTGCGACCGGGAATCCATAGCACAACTTGGTCCGGGTCTTTTTGCCCCACCTCCCTCGCGCTTCATACTGCCAGTCTGTCCTCAGCCTTAGTGTGTGTGTTGTTGTTGTTGTTTAGTCGCACGGTCGAGTCTGACTCTAAGTGTGCAGACTCTAATCTGGGAGAACCGGGTTTGATTCCCCACTCCTCCACTTGAACCTGCTGATGTGACCTTGGGTCAGTTCTGGCACAGCTGTCCTTGAAAAAGAGCAGTTTGTGTCAGAGTTCTCTCAGCCCCACCCACCTCACAGGGCGTCTGTTGTGGGTTTTTCTCCAGTGAGTGCTCCCTTCTCATTGGGTGGCCAAAGTATTTGAGCTTCAGTTTCATTATCTAGCCTTCCAGGGAACAGTCGGGGTTGATTTCTTTTAAGATTGACTGATTTGATCTCCTTGCAGTCCAAGGGACTCTCAAGAGTCTTCTCCAGCACCATAATTCGAAAGCATCTATCCTTTGGTGCTCGGCCTTCCTTATGGTCCAACCCCTTATGGTCCAACCCCAACCCCATGGACAGTAACAAAAGTGTGTGTGTGACCACAGCCTTAATTACTTTTAGCATCCCACAGTTAAGAAGGATACATTTACACATCACTCTCTTATTTTGACATATTTATTGGCTTCGCTGTGTTTTCCCCATAATTAAATACAAACAAATGGTGACTATATAAACTTAGCTTGTTATTTCTGTTTAGTCTTTGCATCTGTGAAAACATCTTCATTATGTTATATGCTAATTTGCTGTTCACCCTCTGCCTATATGTATGAACTGTTAACTTCCATTTCAATGGAAGTTCATACCTTGAGTGAAACTTTGTTGGTCTTAACGTTGCCACTGGACTCAAACTTTGTTCTGCTGCTTCAGACCAACACAGCTGCCCATGTGGATCTATGTACATATTAAGGGTGGGAGAAGGATCACTGATGAAGCTAAGGATTGTGCTTAGTGTTACTAGTACATAGGCAAAAGCCAAATTCCAGTACAATTATTTTTTTAAAAAATGGCAGATGCTGAGGTCAGTGACCCATAAAAAAAGAAATGGCAGATGCTGAGGTCAGTGACCCAGGGTATGTGAGCAAGTCAACTCGGCTAGAACTTAAGAAGCAACACAGAGGTGTTTTTGAACATTAAACATACAAGTATTGAGCCATTAGTACTTCCTTCTCCTGAGGTTCACCTTCTAGGAGTTTTGGAATATATAGGATCCAGAACATACTTTTATGCAACAAACTAGCTTTTCAGTGATTAGCTGTATACCCTGCAGGTGATGATGAAGAAGATGAGCCTGAAATCCCATTGAGTCCTCGACCACGTCCTCTAGCAGAACTGCAGTTGAAGGAGAAAGCAGTGCCCATGCCAGAAGCAAGTGCATTCTTCATCTTTAGCCCAACCAACAAGTATGGCCTCTTCCTTTATCTCTCTGTCTATGGCCATTAGCCCCTAGACAAGAAGAAGCCCCTGTGGAGATCTGACATGGAGTGTTTTGTTAGATCAGTCTACACGTGTCAGGGCTGTAACATGGCAAAGGCATCCCCTCATGGAGCAAACACATGTATGTTTGGTACTTTAATATGCTTGAAATCTAGCCTGTGTATGCCAAGGTCCAGATTCAGATCAATGATCAGAAAAATGAGGTGGAAAGACTCCTAAACAGAAGGGGTATTTATTTTATAAAGAGAAAAGAGTCCAAATTAATCTATACAAGTAGAAAAGCCCCTCTGAAAATTACAGAAATGAAAAAGCAATGCAGTAAATGACCCACCAAAACCTTTCCCTAGAAAATTTCCTACCCACTGGGGGGGGAACTAAAAGGGGGAAAATAAGACATACAAGCCTGCCCCTGGAGAGAAAGGAGGGCCGTCCCCAGCGGTGCCAAAGCAGTGTCAGGAGATGAGACTGACCGGTGTCAGGGAGAGGAGACATGGAGGAGAGAGGTCTATGGAGCAGAGAAGAGAGTGGCCATCTCAGAGAATGGGGTAACAGGATGATTTACAAATGGGCTACAAAAGTTGGAGCTCGTTATACCCTTTTGCCTGGAACGAAGAGGGGAAGGAGTGTTAGCATCAGAAGGTGGGAGAAATAAAAAGGCAATCTTTTGAAGATGAGCCAGCCTGAAAGAAAACCCTTTCTCTGTATTGTGGAGGTGTTCCCCTTGTGTCTGAGAGTATCAAAAGTGTTCCCTTGGGAAGATTTGGAAGTTAGAAAGGTGAGTATCCATGGCCAGGTACTTGTCATGACTGGGGAAGGGCAGGAAACTTCCTGTCTGGTTGTTTAGGCTGAGATTATCTGAGAAGAGGGTCCGATGCCCTTCGGGGAAATGGTCCTTGATGAATGCCTCTTAGGGTGGGTATTTGCATGACTGATAGAGGAGCTGCCTCGCATTCCTTTCTGCCTTAGCATGACTCACTGCCTTTTGATGTCAGCTTAATTCAAGATCCATCTATCATTTTTATGCCCACACTGAGTTGTACGTGTGTACATAAAAGGGGAGAAATAAGCCATGACAAAAATGGGAGTCCCCAGGTATGAGGACCTTGAAGGTATCAGTTTACTACCACTCACAGATTTATACCTGACCAGGACTCTTTCATTCAGAGATGGAATCCCAGTAGGTGCCTTCAGACTATTCTCTTGTTATAGTCAGACTTTTCCAGACAGGGTCCCAGATTTGCACTACAACAGTGAAACAGTAATTTAAGAACTCTTAAAAATACTGCTTCGAACTGGGCCAACACATGAATGGGAGACCCATATTAGGGTTGCCAGTCTCCAGGTACCAGCGGGGGTTCCCCCGGTTTTCGGGGCTTCAGCCCATCCCCGAACAGCCACGTCCCTGTGCAAAGTTCCCAACGTGATGATGTCACCTGGAAGTTATGTCATCATGTTCGGGACATCACATGGGACGCTCTGGTTTGAGGGCAAAACTCTATGGTAAATTTGGCCTAAAACCATAGAGTTTTGCCCTCAAACCAGAGCATTGCCCTGTGATGTTGCTGACACAATGATGTCACTTCTGGGTGCTGTCATCACATCGGGGATATCCTGGAATGCCCCTGTGAGTGTGGCAAGGCGACCTGGCAATCCTAACCCATATTTACAACTGTGAACTCTCTGGAAGAGGAGCTAGCTACAACCTGGTACCAGTAGAAAAGAAATGCTTTCTTTCTCCCTGCTTAGATACAAACTGTTTGCCAAAAACCTCATCAGTTACTCTCAGTTAAGACCCATTCAGATGCCCTTCCTACTATCCAGTTTTGCTTAAGCAGCTTATTAGCCAGCCGGCCTCTATGCCTCTCCCTCCTCTGTCCTCTTCAGAATCCGAGTGCTGTGCCACCGAATTGTCAATGCCACCTGGTTCACCAACTTTATCCTCCTCTTCATCCTGCTGAGCAGCATTTCATTGGCAGCTGAGGATCCCATCCGAGCTGAGTCCTTCAGGAATCAGGTGACTAGAGACAGCAGTTGTGCCTCACTGTGTGGCACGGTGCTGGTGGATAATCAAGACTGAATCACAAGAAATCTCCTTCTGTTGTAGCTTCCTTTTACTAGGGATATACTGTGTGAAATAAATTGGGGTAACATAAAAAAGGCAATGAGAAAGGGCTGCAGATGGTTATAAGGGACTGGTTTGTATGTGTGAGCCAAACATGAACAAGAAACATAATGGCCCAATCTGCATTTAGCATTTGCTCAGTTGTTTTACCAAACCCACACTGGAACAGAAAAAGATGTGGTTCAAAACCACATTCAAATACCCGAGGTCATCATCATCAGAGTTTATTATGGTCAAAGACCCATTGCACAGCATACAGGAACAAACAAGACAGTCCCAGGTTACCAAAAAGCATTACAGAAATGAGACATCATAAGAAGTTTTAAGGAGGTGCTTGCGCTTTGTAAATGCAATAAAAAGAAATTTAGCAACATTCCTTGATATTGCGGTACTGACTGCAGAGTCACCCCCAAATAGCCATAAAATGGCCATAAATCTATGCAAACAGCCACCATAAACCCAGAGATCAAACAAAGTGAAAGCAGCATGCAGTCTGGATACTGCCATAAAATGTGACACTCAATTAAAGTGAAAGTGGCATGCAATGTAGATGGGAATTTCTGTTCCAGTGTGGGTTTGGTATAACAGCGGAGCAAATGGTAGATGCAGATTGAGCCAATGCCTCCAATAAACTCATTAAGATTGCACATGGCTCCTATACGCTGATGACACCCAGCTCTATCTGATGTTGGGTGGCTGGTCCGATTCCAGACCGGAAGACCTGGACCGGGCATTACAAGCCGTAGCTGGTTGGCTTAGGCTGAGTTGGCTGAAACTGAATCTGATGAAGACGGAAGTCCTGTGCTTGAGTCAGGGCAGTTTGGGGGTAGGGATCCCCTTCCCCACCTTCAATGAGGCGCCGTTGGTGCCAGCGCTGGAGGTTAGGAGCTTGGGAGTGTTTTTGGATGCCTCGTTAACAATGGAGACCCATTTTTGTCTTAGCTCAGGAAGGATGGCTGCAGAGCAAACGGCTGGCGCGGCAGTTGGTTCCCTTCCTTGACCGCGATGACTTGGCCACAATGATCCATGCGACGGTCACCTCGAGATTAGAGTACCGTAACGCTCTCTACATGGGGCTGCCCTTGTTGCAAATTTGGAACGAAAGCAAGTGCAGAATGCTGCAGCCAGGCTTTTGATGGGTCTCCCCAGGTGGGAGCACATCCAGCCTGTGCTGAGGACACTGCACTGGTTGCCAATAGCATACCAAATTTGCTTCAAGGTGCTGGTTCTTACCTTTAAAGCTTTATATGGCCAGAGTCCAGCATACCTGAGGGACCGCCTTTCCCCATATATACCCCAGAAAGCACTACGGTCAGGGGCTCAAAATCGATTGACCCTCTCAGGCCCCAAGGATGCCAGGCTTGCTACCACTAGGTATAATAACAATTGATTGGCACAGTAATGAGATAATACAGAGAACAAGAAAAACTGTGAGAAAGTGACGCTTAATATATGTCTTTAAAGAATCATAGAAAAGTGAACAAAAATAATATACATAATCATAGAAAAATATATATTGACGGTGATCTCCGGAATGTCTTGCCATTTCGAAGGAAGATCTTCTTCTGAACAAAGATGTGGGACAAAAACTGTCTCTCAATAGTTCATATCCTCTGGTGATGTCTCACAATTATCAAAGATGATTTTCAATTATCATACCAGCTGTAATGTATAGTAGAACCTGCCCATCTTAGCCCATGATTATTGAAAATCTTTTTTGATAATTGTGAGACATCACCAGAGGATATGAACTATTGAGAGACAGTTTTTGTCCCACATCTTTGTTCAGAAGATCTTCCTTCGAAATGGCAACTATAGAGCCCTGGCCCTTGGTGCTGACATCTAGCCTGTGCTGCAGGAAGATCTTAAGCAGAATGACTGTTAGACCTCTGTGTACACTCTTAAAGGAAGCCATCTCAAACAAACAACTAATTAACTATTACCAGTACTTTATGAACTTGAATTGTTTTTAGATGATTTTATGTTGTTTTAACTGTTATTTATATATTGACTGTGAGCCACCCTGAGCCTGCTTTCCAGGGAGGGCGGGGTACAAATTGGAGTAATAAATAAATAACATTATTCTGAATTGCGTTCCATTTTAAATATTAAATGAACCATTTGCCTTTCTAAAAGCATAGCTAATATGCAGCAGCCACAAAGTAAACAGAAGGTAACTGTTAAATGTATTCAACCAGCATGAACAAATTTCACTCTGAGAACTCAATAAATAAAGCAAGTTGAAGAACATTCCTAAAGCTCAATTAAAAAGTTACCTGATAGCTCTCCTTAGACAGCCTCCCTGAGTCTGCTTCGGCAGGGAGGGCGGGGTATAAGTCAAATCTCTCTATATAATAATTCTGGTTTGATCGTGGACTATCCTGAACATTCCACACTCCCAAATCAGTTGGCTCCCTGATCTGTCACTCACTATCCACTGGCTGCGTTGCTCTACCCCTCAAATCTACAGGTCTGGCCCTCCCCTTAGTATTGCCAGCTTCCAGGCAGCACCTGGAGATCTCCAAGATCAGTTCTCCTCGACAAAATGGCAGCAAAATGACTTGAGACAGCCCTGCCCTATAGCTAAGCAGAAGGAAATAAACATTGCCTGCCTCCCTCTATTTTCCTGTTTCCTCATCCGCCCCAGCAGCCACAGCTGGGACACTCACCTGGAGCTTCCTTCTAGACCTCGTTGTATTTCTTCCCACAACGAGCCGTACTCCTAGTAAATAAATAAATAAGAGTAGTTGTTCTGCTTCACTGGTGACATCACCAAGAAAAGCCCTGGCCCAAAGGCACTACTAGATCTTACTTCTCAGTGAGAAACACTATGGGTTGTAATAATTAATGCATTGTTAAAATGTAATCAGAAATGAAAATCATGTGCAGAAAAATGACAGCTTAATTTGATCATACCTTTATAAGGTAATTCCTAGATCTTAATGTCTGACCTACGGTAACCCAAAATAGTCACATAATCATTCTGCAGAGTACTATCCATACAAGTTTATAGTGCCAAAGTGGCTGGAGATATGTGGAGACTGCGCACTGTGAATAACTAAAAGTTTCAAGTTAGCTATAAAGATGTATTTAGCTTCTTTTCTTGAGTGTCATGTGAGAATGCATACAAAAGGTAAACAGTGAGTTGGAAAATTAAATGTTTTTGAGAGTGAATTTACAAAACTAATTCCCTCTTTCTCTGGGGGGGGTTTGTCTCCAGATACTAGAATATTTTGACTATGTCTTCACTTCTGTGTTTACAGTTGAAATAGTTCTAAAGGTGAGTTACTTAGGGCTTAAATTCTCACATAAAGCTCCTCATCCTGTTCATTTTATGTGCTTTTTAACAGAGTTGGATGTGCATCTGCCAGGGCTTGGATTAGATTAAGGGATTTAGGGTTTTGGGTCCCCTCCTTCTTTGAGTATCTAAAGCTGAAACTGTGCCAGCCCCTTCACCAGTCTATTTAGCAGATGGTGATGAAAGTGTGGCTGATGTGGGCTTTAACCAACAACCGCCCAATATGTCATGTAAGTGTAGGCTTTCCTCTCTACACCTTATTCTTCAGTGGCCTCTGATCAAGTTTGAGACTAATCTCTGAACCAGAAAAACAGTTATTGGAGGGAGTAGCAATATTGGAGAATTCTCTGCTGGTTAATGTGTGGAAGGAGGAGGAGGAGGAGGAGGTGATTGGATTTATACTCCACTCTTCACTACTCAAGGGAGTCTCAGAGCAATTTACAATCCCTTTCCTTTCCCCTCCCCACAACAGACACCCTGTGAGGTCGGTGGGGCTGAGAGAGCTCTGACAGAAACTGCCCTTTCAAGGACAGCTCTGATAGAACTATGGCTTGCCCAAGGTCATCCAGCAGGTGCAAGTGGAGGAGTGGGGTATCAAACCCGGTTCTCCCAGATTAGAGTCTGCGCTCCTAACCACTACACCAAACTGGCTCTCAGGAACCCCAGAGGACCTTAAGTGATAGACCTGGGAAAGTGAAGATTTCTGTTTTGTTTTGCTGGAGACAAGTAATTTCAGTGTTTTCTGCCACCAGCTACTAGCTTTGGCACCGGCACTTGCTGTGCTGCTCATTGTTGCCCATCAAGCTTGCACTATTCATACATACCACTCCTGCAGCTAGTGTGCACTTATTAAAAACAGGCAGTTTAAAATGACCTTCCATTTTGCAAATAATTGATGGTCATGTAGGAAGGTAGATTCACAATTACATCCCCAGCCTATCTGTGCCTTGCAATGCATATGTAATTTTAGTCTTAATCAGATGTACAAGACAAGTTATTAAGTTGACTCTGCTGTGCTGCAGAACTCCCCTAACAATGAACTAAGGCTGCCATCACACACACTAAACAATCCACTTTCAATCCACTTTCAGTGCATTTTCCAACTGGATTTTTAACTGGCAGAATCCATTTGGAAAGTGCATTGAAAGTGGATTATTTAGTGTGTGTGACTGCAACCTAAATGAACCACATATTCACTCTCAGAGTGGAAACAGATGACTTTAAAACCTTCCCGGTTTATTTCTGTACAGACCTGATAATCTGTAAGCTTCATTCACATGGTGAAGTGCGTGTTACCCTGGGTTTCCAAATGAAAGCATAGCAGTATTAGGTTCAAAACTCTACTGAAGTTTATTGGCCAGTTAATTTTCACAAAATTAGAACTGCTATAGGGAAGGCTTAATAGTGGCATCTGTGGTAAAGTAGTTGTCTGTTTACTTACCCACAGTATCTGAAAAGGAAGTCCTTTGTAAACCCCACAAAGCATCCAATGTCCTATACTTAACTGGTGCAGGTTTAAAAACACCAGTGTACAAACTGAGGTAGCCAGGAAAGGAGATACAAACTAGGACACATAACCTTGCAAATTGTCCATGTATTCTTACAAACGGCACATGCACACATACTTAGAAGAGAGACATAGAAAAATAACTACCCCCATGGAACTTGATACAGTGTTGTCTATAATCACCCTCACAGTTAGAGAGACATAAGGACAATTCATGTAGCCATTTTGGAATGCCAGACTAGGCATTACTGTATTCATAACATGCTGTTTGTTTGTGCTGAATCACTCCTCTGAATAGTTGACAAATATAGAGCGCCAGTTATCTTAAATTCAGACTTGCCCGTTATCCAGCGCTTATGGTCATTCTCAGGCAACTGCCATTTTGGCATACCAACCAATGTTCTAAAATGTCCAAATGATCTTGTGTATTTGGCCACTGAAAAAAAGCATCCTCACACACCAACAGACATCCAGAACTGGATCTCCTGAAAGCTAACCAGCTCTTCTTGCTCCCCACAGATGACCGCTTATGGTGCCTTTCTTCATAAGGGCTCCTTCTGCCGCAACTCCTTCAACATCCTGGACTTGCTTGTGGTAGCGGTCTCCCTCATCTCCATGGGAATTCAGTAAGCCTGCAACAGAGGGACTGCTTTTCTAGCGGGTCATTCCATTATTTCTTGTAGACCCTGAGCCAGCTGTACTCATGCTTTGGGAGGGGGAGTAGAAATTAAACCAACCATCTGAAGAATGGTTGTATATTACTACAGAGTAGGGAATACTATGAAATAGAATAAAGATGTATGTATTTCTGAAGAAACTTAAGAAAGATGTTATGCAGGGAAGATGACTACACCTTGGACCCTGAGGAGTAGGGTCTGCTGAGGGGGAATAAACTTGAATCTTGAAAAGCAGCAGAAATTAATTTCAACAATTAAAATTAAGAGTAAAAGTAATTCCTTTCTTGCCTCCACATTACGATGGAAATTAGAGGTACAGTCAGCTTCTACAGCTTAATCCTGCTAGCTGATTAGGCATAATTATCCCTTGGCTTGCCTCCTTCCTCCTCTCATCAACCACAAATGTTCCTTCATAAGGGTTCTTCATTTCTATTACTTACTGATGGTGGATTAGGGATTGGAGTTTTGATGCCTGGTTTCAAGCTTCATTCTCTGGGAGTATGTTCAGTTTGACAGCAATTCAGGTAGTAATTATCACCCTGCAACTGTCTTCCATCATAATTTGATGAAAATTCTGTTATAATTCCATGTCAAATGAACCTGCCAGGACAGTGGAAGTGATTACGTCCTTCTAAAGAGCTTTTTCAAGCCACTTGGTGGCAAGGTTACAGCAATTCCATCCACAAAGTGCCTCACTATACTGCTAGAAACATTCTAAGGATGCTGTGCTAATGGAAAGGACTGAGTCTGTGTATCATGAGCACAAATGTGTGTGTTTATTGAAATGTCTTTCCCATTTCCTATAACAGATCCAGTGCCATCTCAGTGGTGAAAATCCTAAGGGTTCTCAGAGTACTACGACCCCTGAGAGCCATTAACAGAGCAAAGGGCCTAAAGGTGAGCAGGTTAATTGGGATTCTGTTTAGTGCTCATTAGCCCAGAAATAGGACATGTCAGGGGGAACATGTGATGACTTCCCACCTCTGAATTAATAATGTACCTTTAAGTTTATCAGTGAACCAGGCAAAGCTATTTGCCCACCCACCCCTCAAATGAAACACAACACAAGTTATGGCTTAAACTGGGAATTTTATTTACACATAAACTGATCTGCATCATTTCATACCATTTAAGCACAGGTTGCATTGTGCCTGCAAAGTGTTGGATCCCCAGGCATTCGAAATAACTCCACGTTTGGTTCAAAGTAAGGTTTATTTCAAAGCGATGGTTCAAACAGGAACAAGGACATTGTTAGGAATGACTACCAATACACACGTGTAACATAATAAAGGGATTTGAACCAGGTTAGGGCCAATGAGCCCAGTTCCCGCTGGCGGGAATAGGACTTGCAAATGCGCGCCCATTTCATGGGAACATAACAGTTCTACATAGTCAACACAGGTTCAGTTCACAGGCGAGATAACCATAACAAGCTGAGCGAAGCACCGACTCCCACCACCAGCTGCACGACCTTGGCCAGTTCCGCAAAGTACAGAGCAAGCATAAAGAAGCAAAAGGAACCGGGGGGGGAGAAAGGGCCAAAGGTGTGTTAAGCAGGTAACACCAGACACAATGGCAGCTAGCTGACACAAAGCAGGCTTCTTAACAGGGCAAACCCACCTGGCTCAGAGCCTGGTCCGGGATCCCTCTGAACCCTACTTGTCATGGCCCACACTCCAAGTGCATACAGGAGGTGGAGGAGCACATTCCCACCCATGACTATTAAGCCTTAAGGCTCGTCACATGCTCCCCTAACCCTGAAGAAGCCACCACGAAGCAGGCAAAAAAAGGCCCCCCTCACTGCCAATTTGAGGGAGACCCAAAAAGATTCCTGCTCAACCCCACAACCAGTGACTGGCTAATCCCACATGGTCCTAAACAGAGAGAGGGCAGGTGTGGAGCTCGTCCTGGCTGGAATGATCAGGGAATGGCTGCCACTGCCAGACTTAGTCAGCCAGACAGACAGCCCTGATAGGTCAGCACTCCCGCACTGAGCCTTAATAGGCTCCCCCCACCCTTGTGATTCCATCCATGGATGGGGGCAGGCAAATGCTGGGCTTGCTCATGGTCCAGCATTGATCTTCTCCTTAGAATTTGCTGGATTGTGGCTATCAGGCACTGTAATATCTGACTATCTGAAAAACCCTATCACATGATGGCCAGATCAAATCCAGCCAATCTCTCTCTCTCTCTCTCTCTCTCTCTCTCTCTCTCTCTAGCATGTAGTCCAGTGTGTTTTTGTGGCTATCAAGACCATTGGCAACATTGTACTGGTCTCCGCGTTACTGCAGTTCATGTTTGCCTGCATTGGGGTACAGCTCTTCAAGGTAAAACTCTTTCCTAGATAAATGGCAGACCTTGTCCTGTTCCCCAAGTCTGTTGATTTAGAGCTTGTTTACTTGGTTAGGGATAGGTGAGGTTGCTTCAGTGATCATTGGTTCAAGGATTTTGGCCTGAACCAATAATCCTTGTATTTGGAATCCAAAAGCATGGAGCCTTTGATCTGGTCACTCCTCAGATTATTGTGTCATCTGTGACATTCATAAAACTTTGTATATTCAAGGTAATGACCATGCTATTATGTATGAAATTCTGAGATGAAACAAATATCTCAAGAGCTCACTAACAGGATTACACTTGATCATATAAAGAATGCTTAGAGCAGAATTCATTAGAGAGGGCATAAGAGAACATCAGAACCTTTTGGGAAAATGTTCCCTATTTTTTTTAGATGACTACACTTTGCAAAGAACCCTTCTCGACTATCAAATCTACCACCGTATCCAGACATCCACAAATTGTCCAATGTTACTCAGGTGGTGGCCTAAAGCAGTGCTTTCCAACAGTTATCACCCAAATTTGGGACTGGAAAATTGTTGGATTCTTTAGCAGATTAGCAGAATAAAACCAGTGCAGCACACATGTGTGTTAGCTTAAAAGAAAAACTTTACTAGAAAATATAAGGGAAAGTGTTACATGGAAGAAAAACAATAAACATCCTGGCTAACTAGTACTACTTGCCTGTTTCACATACTTCTAGCATGTGTGTTTTAAGTCTGCATCTTTGCGAGAGCGAGGGTGAGTGAGAACAAAGGAAAGTAAGTTTACTCCCAAAGCCCCACATCTGTGTACATGACAAGCAACATGTATCAACCACCAATATATTGATTAGCTAATAGCTGATATTAAGACCATCTCATTAGGAATAATATCTCTTCATTGGCGGGAAAAATATGCCCAACACCTCATTGGCTATATGCTAACTAAGATTAACATACAGTAACGACAGATTAACTCTTTCATGACTGAAGGGAGTGAACATGCAAAATCTCAACAAAAATGCACTGGGAAATATTTCTCAGTGAACATATATTAACATCTATAGTATAAACACTAGTACTTGTTAGAAGGAGATACAAAACTTTCACCAGACTCTTGAATGAGGTGGAAAGGAGACCCTTCTTATCTTCAGCTACATCATATCCAGCATGTTCCCATTTCTCCATCTTCCCTGTCTCTGTATAGACCAATGGTCTTCAGATACTGATAATCCCATGGATGGAAAGTTTTAGCTGCTCGTTATCTTCTGGCACAGCTTTGTTGGTATTTCTGCTGTTTCTGGTGGCTAGGGGAGATTTCTATCCACATACTTATAACCTGTCTGTGAAGAATAGCTTCGGTTTGGTCCAGGGATAAGTGAAGAGGATTCTTTTACTTATGGAGGAAACTTGTAAGTTAACTGCATAAGTGGAATGGAGTCAAAGCCACCCCAGGTCATTTGATGATATGCATGTATCCAGGAAACTGACACAATAATGCCATTGAAATGGGTAACTTTTTTCCAGTGGACTATTTTACAATCAATCACTGCATAAATAAAACTGTCAGGATCTTAACCTCTCCCTAAACTACTCCTAAATGATGTCCTCAGGAAAGGGCTGTGACTCAGTGGTACAGCATTTGATTTACATGCAGAAAGTCCCAGGTTCAATTCCCATCACCTCTATTTAAAAGGATCAGGTAGCCTGTGATGTAAACGATTTCTACAGTAGACCTTGGAGACCCGCTGTCAGTCAGATTAGACAATACTGATAGACCACTGATCTGACTCAGTATAAAGTAACTTAATGTGTTCCTGGGCATATATCAGCAGCAAAGGAAGTGATGATGAACTCTCTGGGAGGCATTGCTTCCCTTCTCTCCTTCAACAATGGTAACCTCTGTCTAGGCACTGAGCAGCTGGAAACTTTCATTTTTCAGGACTGTCAGGCAAATGAGACTGTACTAAAATCAGTCCTTCTTTGGATCTCTGATTAAATGTAGGGGAAATTCTACAGCTGCACAGATCCACTCAAGATAACTGAAGAGGAGTGCAGGTAAGCTACTCTCTGATGAGCTAGTATATCCTTCTACAGTTCAGGACTATGGGATCCCCCTGGTATAATAAGAGCGAGAGCACCAAATTAGACATTACTGATTAGTCTATGGCAGCTGCAACTGACAACTATAAATAGAAAACAAATCACTGATTGTGCCTTCCATAACATCTAGCAGAACTTATCTTTTCTTTAATGTAGTGGTTAAGTGTGCGGACTCTAATCTGGGAGAATCAGGTTTGGTTCCCCACTCCTCAACTTGCACCTGCTGGATGACCTTGGGCAAGCCATAGTTCTGGCACAGCTGTTCTTGAAAAAGAGCAGTTTCTGTCAAAGCTCTCTCAGTCCCACCACCTACCTCACAGGGTGTCTGTTGTGGAGAGGGGAAGGGAAAGGAGTTTGTAAGCCGCTCTGAGACCCCTTTGGGTAGTGAAGGGCGTATAAATCCAATCTCCTCCACCTCCTTTCTGTGAAGTCATGCTGTCATATTTGTCACTGTCATGGGTTGCCAGTGATGGTTGTGATAACATCATAATATCATATTGACATGCTACATGTCCACATGGCAGACTCAAGGCCACCAGAAAGACTTTGGATCAGATACATGCCTGGAATTTTGTGCTGGGAACTCAGTTCTCAGATGTGTGAGACCCAGTTTGGATCAAGACCACAGCGTGAAAGGACAGTAGGCTTAAGCATCCTCCCCAACCTGAAATGGCTTCAGAAAACAGTGATTTGCCCTTCTTCCGAAACGTATGTGTAGCCATCAGTATATATAAATTTCACTAGTAGGGCAAATAATGTCTCCTGGGGTGGGTTCAGGGCAGGAAAAAGCTGCTGCTCCGCACTCGTTCCTCCCTTTGCCCGGATCGTACATGTCAATTTCACACCATGTGCTGCGCGGCCGCATTTTGCTCTTCAGCTGTGCCCGATTTCCCCCATATCTACTCAATCCTCAAAAAACAGGATTGAGTAGACACGGGGGAAATCGGGAAAAGCTGCAGAGCAAAATGCAGCCGCGCAGCACATGGTGTGAAATTGTGAAATTGACACGTATGATCGGGGCAAAGGGAGGAACGAGCGTGGAGCAGCAGCTTGTGGGAAATCAGCCTGTGTCATGAGAGATTCCCTCCCTATCCAATTAGAGGCCCTAAACTAAACACGTTCCAAAGGCTTTGCCTCTGTAAACTGGTTAGCAGCAGAGTTCTCCAGGATTTATCTACTAAAGGATGATTATCAGCCTTTAATTCTGATTATTAAATACTGGGTTCGAGAGGCATTGCAGTGAACAGCTCTACTTTATTTAGTGATTTCAGGAACAAGACTGAAACCTCAGGGCAATAGCCCTGTTTAAATAGGGTGCAAAACCCACACCCAACTCCCAACAATAGGCTATTTACATAACATTAGTTTCTCATTGGTCACCTCCAGAGCCCTGGTGGGCTATTGTTCTAGAGCTTCAAACTCAGCCAGTCTCTGGTACACAGTCCTGGAATATTCCAGCCCTAATACTTAACACTGACAGTACAAAAGAGTAAGGGAGTGAGTTCAGTTCTTTGAACTGGTAACCAGCAAACCAGACAGAAAACATGTAGAAACATTTTTAATTGAGATAAACAATTGTTCTCTTTATTAAACAAGACAGAAGAAAATACAAGCAAGTAAAAATTAACCCAACAAGTACTGTGAAGATTAATGCTAAAATCATCAAAGTTCCTAGCATTGCTTAATCATCTTATAACAAGTAATAGTTTAAGAAACAAATAGGCCTTCAGCTTTTGTCTTTCTTACTTATCAAAAAGCCCAAATTACACACCCAGAAATCTCACCTAGTCTTCTGAGACTTGCATCCTGAGAAATCTGATTTGCTTGTTAAAGTCATGCATATTTATAGGAAAATATCAGTCATCATTCTCTAAATCTGTTCTGTCATAATCATGTGATTATTATCTAGATAACTGATTGGTTCATAACTAAATATGAGGTAATCAACACATCTCCCTTATATATAAAAGCCGAATGGTGGTGGCACTTCTCTAGAACATTCCACACGCTCCAGAATTGGTTGGCACCCTGGTGTGTCACTCAGAATCTGTCCCTATCCACTTGCTGCATTGCTTGAGTCTCGCCTCCAACATTCTAAACAGTTTGCTGTTCCTCTCCCCCCCATAGCCAATCAGAACACAGAGGTTATTTGCATATGCAGCCTCATTGGCCTTTGCCTCGGAACACAGAGGTCGTTTGCATATGCGACTTGATTGGCTTTTGCCTCTAACATTCTAAACAGTTTGCTGTTCTGAGGTAAAATGTCCCCAATTTCCAGGTGAGGGCTGGAGATCACTCAGAATCACAGATGGTAAAGATCAGTTCCCCTTGAAAAAATGGTGGGCTCTGTATCCTTATATGCTGCTGAGGTGGCCCCCGTATGACAGCCAATGTGACGTAGCAGTCAGGGCTTCAGAGCACGGGAGAGGCTGCAGGTGTGTGTGTGTGGGGGTGGAAAGCTGAAGAGTGAGGGAGAAATAAAGGTAGGTTGAGGATTGGCTGGGAAGGGGATAGGGTTGCCAACTCCAGGTGGAAAATTCCTGGAGATGTGAGGGATGGAGCCCGGAGAGGGTGAGGTTTAAGGAGGCTAGGACCTCGGACAGGTACAAAGCCATAGACTCCACCCTCCAAACCAACCATTCCCTTCTGGAGAGCCATTGTTGCCAATCTCCAGGTGAGGGCTGGGGATCACTCAAAATTACAACTGTTCTTTAGGTAGCAGAGATCAGTTCCTCTGGAGAAAATGGTGGACTCAGTGTCATTACACCCTGCTGAGGTCACCACAGCAAATTGACACTGAGTGTCCAAATTGACACTGAGTGTATTTATTTCCACAACGGGCCTTTTTCCTAGTGTGCATATAGAACAATAATCATGTGCATATGAGTTACATCTGATATAGCAAGATAAGGCCAATATCACTCTTATGCTCTATTAAAAAGCAGTTAATCTAACTTTTCTGTAACTGCTTCAATGAACTGTCTAAGATTAAAGTAACTTCAAGTAAACAAAGTTCATTGACAGTTGAAAAGTGCTTGAACTCTTGGTTAGTTTGGAAACTCAGCATGAAAAGGTTGGCGATATCATAACTACTGCTACCAGGGCAGTGGGGAAGCTTATGCCCAATGTGCCATACACCATAGTCAGGCTACTACATGCCTGGGAACTGTTCCCAGCACACTGCTGAAAGTCTGCATTTCCACTGTGTGGACTTTCCAATCTGTGAATCAGACCACAGTAAGCACTGCTAGACATTACAAGGTCAAAATGCAGAGTTACCATTTTTGATAGCAACTGCAAATTTTGTTTATGATGAAACTGGTAAAAACCAAGCATTGGTGACTTCCTGTGTAGCCCACTGAACATTCTATGGTGCCATTGTGAACAATAATTGTTACATTTCAAATCTGGGACAATGCAGTGTGTGCACATGTTCTTGCAAGTCAAAGATATTATGCGACAAACATGGTTTTGCTTTGAGTTTTGGATTTCAAAATGTAGCAAGCATTCTTCCTCCTTTCCTCTCCCCAAGTCCTTTGAATACAGCAGGACAACACCCATCAATAATAACAATAACAATCCAAAATGTCTATGTTGACCATTTGGCCCTGATGGTGAAACAAGATGAAGTGATGAGAGGACTGTAAGGTCAAGAGTTTGAGGTCAAAGCTTTATTATATGCCAATGGCATCATGTTTATGGTAGAGTCAGAGTATAGTTCTGTATTTAGATTGGTCAAGACTGCACACTTTTGGAAAAGTGTCTGGGTATAAAATAAAGATAATAAAGTCAATATTGATTGGTTTTAACTTAGAAGACTCTGACAGAAGATAATTTCAATTATTAACTGGTTCTAAACTGGCCACAAAACCAGCTAGTTATTTGGGATGAAAAACTGGTGATACAGTAAAGGATCCTTTGAAGGACAATATAAGACCTGCTGAATAAGAAGGTAGAAATAAATAGGTGGGCTAATCTAAAGTTATCTTGGTTGGGGACGATTGCACTAAGAAGAACCATTACCAAAATATGACTTTTTTCAGCTGTTCCCATGTTTCTGTCACAGTTAAATAAATTCAAAGGCTGTTTGATAGATTTATTAGGAGCTCAGAAAAAAAAGTTTGATGCATGTTTCTAAAGGCAAGGGTTGCCTGTCAGTTCCAGCTATCGGTAATTACTTCTTAAGAACTAATATATGTTGGAAATGTAATAAATCTATTAGTACTTTGCTCCACTTGCCATGGAATTGTCCTCTGGTTAAAGGGTACTAGATAATGATGGTGGAAAGAATTTGCCAGATTACAAGTGTAAGACTCCATATGTCACTTTTAATTAGGGTTGCGAGGTCCCTCCTGGCAATCAGTGTGGGATGGAGGGGGGACATACCAGGAGAAAGAGGAAAGCCCAGGCCACATTGCTGGCATTGCACAGGAAGTGACATCATCACGCTGTGACATTGCTGTGCCACTTTGGTATTTGGGCAAAAGCTCTATGGTAAAAATGGTTTCTACCATAGAATTTTTGCCCAAATACCAGAGCATTGCCTGGACATTGCTGGCGTGATTATGTCATTTCCTGTGTGACACTGGCAACATGGCTTGGACCTTCTTTCTCCTGGTAAGTCCCTCCACTGGCCACCTGATTGGTAACTGGGGAGCAGAGCTTGGAGGCAGGGGACCCCTACTTCCACCAGGGAGTCTGGCACCCCTACTTTTAATATGCCTGTTGGGATTTAATGAGATAGCATTACCCAAATGTAAATAGTATTTAACATGGCAAATGTTGGTGGCTGCAAGAACTCTCTTAGCTAAGTACTGGAAGCAAGTGCCCAGTTTTGAGAACTGGCTACTTACATATTCTTGGACAAAATCACTATGTCATGAGATGTTCAATGCACAGACTATATATTCAATGTTGGACTCCCTTCCTTGTCTTTTTGAATCAAAACTCTCCTGCAGAATCAACAAAGAGTGTAATTTTAAATTGGATTTGTATTAAGGAGAAAATGTGGCTTCAGGAATAATATTGTTTAAGTAGGAACAAGGTAATTTAAGTAGAAATAATGAGTTAAAATGTATTAAGTTTGATTTATTTTTATACATATATGATGGGGGTGTTGTTAGATTTGACCTCACTTTAAAATAAATTTTAAAAATTCCAGAATGCCTTGAAGTGTGTTATCACAAAGTTGGATGGGTGAGTTGTAAGATAATCTATTATCAGCTGAGTAGGGATATGATTTTTTCCCATAAATATTTACACAGACCTCCTATATAAACTTCCCATAACCTAAGTTCCAAAGTTTCCCTATGCAAATATTTCTGTTACTCAAAGGACTGTTTGAGTAATATCTTTCCTAATAAAATCTTTCCTAATTTTAGACATGGCAAATTCTATCTACTGTAACTTTATCCCACCTGTCCTCTGAGGGTCTCAGGCTTGAGGATCTGGTTCTCACCTTCTCCGTTTTATCCTCACAACAACCCTGTTAGATAGGTTGATCCATAAGAGATGTGACTGATGAATTAGAACTCAGATGATCTCCCCTCCCCACTTCTAGTCTGCTATTCTAAACAGTATACTGCACTGGCTCTATCTCTCTTGCTGTTTCTTGTAATATCCTTGTCACAAAATAATACATACAAAAAAACAAACTTTGAGGTATTAATCAGAAGTAGATCAACTGAGGAAATTACTTTTTACCGTTTTTAAGACTAGGAACAGCTGTCTCAAATGAGTGACATCAGCCTAAGATCAATTTAAAAAACACTCTTGTTTCTCTTCTCCCAGGGGACAGTTCATCGATTATGTTGATGCTGATCCAACGCAGATCATTCTTCGTGAGCGGATATGGTTCCATAATGAATTCCATTTTGACAATGTCCTGTCGGCCATGATGTCTCTCTTCACTGTATCCACCTTTGAAGGATGGCCCAAGTGAGTTCAGAAGCCAACGGCACTGAGTGGGCGGGGGTGATGTGTAAAGTAGGTTGCTCGGGTTATTGAGAAGGATGAGTTAGCCTGCCACTTGCACTACTGAATGACTTAGCTATGCTGTACAACCAAACTTACTGGGGGGAGCGGAAACATCCCCAGTTATGACATTGCTGCTCCCCACAACAGACACCTACCTCACAGGGTGTCTGTTGTGGGGAAGGGAAGAGAAAGGAGATTGTAAGCCGCTCTGAGACTCCTTTGGGTAGTGAAGGGCGGGGTATAAATCCAATCTCCTCCTCTTCTTCTTCTAGCTATAAAATGCTCATTTGGAAAAAGCCTTTGAGAGTGGGCACTTGTCAACCCATCCATGGCAATGCAGGATGTGTAAGACTTCCAACATTACTTCAAAGCTTTTTTGATCTTGCCTATTAATCTGGGTTGTTATGCTATCCCCAACAGGCTGCTGTACCAAGCCATTGATACCCACACTGAGGACATGGGCCCTATATACAACTATCGTATGGGCATCGCCATCTACTTCATTGTCTATCTCATCCTCATAGCCTTTTTCATGATGAACATCTTTGTAGGCTTTGTCATTGTAACCTTCCAGGAGCAAGGGGAAACGGAGTACAAAAGTTGTGAACTGGACAAGAACCAGGTATAGTAATATGGACTCTTGAGCAGAGGTGCCATGATCTGAACTAGATATTGGAATGGACCCAGACTAATGTTCCTGCAGGCACAAGGATTTCCACTCAAGTGGCATGACAGTCTTGCCCCCCTTCCCACAGCAGCCCCAAATGCCCTCTGAAATTTTGTTCCTTCAGCTCCCCTCTTGTTCAGTAACAGGATCTTGGGAGGCATTTTGGACTTCCAACGGAGGGGGAGACAGAAAAATTGCACTTCAGGAGAGGAAATCCTTCAACCTCTGTTTCTAGGCAAGAGGAGAATGCACCAGAGCAAGATATCAGTCATGGATTCTCAGCCACTGAACTGAACAAAAATCAGGCACTGAAGTCTGTATTAATGAGTATGGTGAAGCTGGAGCATTCACCCAGGAGCACTAACAACTCTGCAGCTGGCTATCCTTTGAACTATGTGATGGATCTGCTGTATGAGAGATGCTTCATGATACAATTTGAGTGTAGCAGTCGCAGATTCACCAGCTGCTTCTTGGATTGGATTAGAAAGACTGAGCCATAACTACCCTTGTATCTTTTTCTGTTGGCTGGTCATGATCAAGAAAGCTACCCTATAACCTTAAGAACATAAGAACATAAGAGAAGCCAATGTTGGATCAGGCCAATGGCCCATATAGTCCAACACTCTGTCACACAGTGGCCAAAAATACCAGCTGTCATCAGGAGGTCCAGCAGTGGGGCCAGGACACAGAAGACCTCCCACTGTTGCCCCCCCCCTGAGCACCAAGTATACAGAGTATCACGTGCCCCAGCCTGAGAGTTCCTATCTATACTTTGTGGCTAATAGCCACTGATGGACTTCTGCTCCATATGCTTATCTAATTCCCTCTTGAAGCTGTCCATGCTTGTAGCCACCACCACCGCCTGTGGCAATGAATTCCATGTGTTCATCACTCTTTGGGTGAAGAAGTACTGTTGCCCTGCAAGACACTTAATGTGCTCTTATGGACTGTATAAGTCATAAGTGACAAAATGGACTGTGCAAACACTTGCTTAAAGGACTGTACTGCATGGTGACCCAATGTGATGCCAGTTGAGAATGCACACATTAGAGAAGAAAGTCTTCCTTTGTGTTGCTGTTCCAGTTGGTTCTTCAAGGTTACCTGCCCTCTTACCTGCTGTGAGATGGACCAGTTCCCTAGCTGCATGAAGGAGTCAAACACCATGCCATGCCAAAGTTCAAGAACAAAGAGCTCCAAACACCATAAGGAGCTCCCTCTGACACACGCAGGCAACCCCCCCACCCATACATCTACATGCAAGACTGCACGTAACCAAGAGGTTCTACACCTGGTTGCTTGGAAACTAATCTCTCCCCCATCAACAGGCTCAGCTAAGCCCATCAAGAGACAATAGCCCTAGCTCGGTGACTCATACCCTCTTCATCCAGGTGCCACTCTCCAGTCCAAGTTACTAGCTCTCAGTATTGACCAATCCCTGTCCCCTCCCCTTGTTCCTTTTACCCAATAGGTATGTTTTTGGGACGGACTAACTAGAGGTGTGTCAATGGGATGTGGCCAGCATCGCCCTCCCCATCCAGGTACCCCCTTAAAAGGAGGCAGCCATTGCTCCTCACTCCCTTTCTCTCCCCCTGCACTCTACTTTCTATATCCCTCCCCATACTCTTGGTTTTAGCACTACCGACGAGTTTCCACGTGGCTTGCTGGTTCAGGCACATGAAACCCCCATTCCTTATAATCTCCCCTATTTTTCCTGAGGATCACTCATCAGTCGAGGACAGGTAAATATTACCCACCAACAATCATTCCTGCTGAAAAGTACCTCTTTCTCTACCTGCTCTATCCCATGCATAATCTTATAAACCTCGATCATGTCACCCCTCAGCTGTCATTTCTCCAAGCTAAAGAGCCCCAAGCGCTTTAACCTTTCTTCATAGGGAAAGTGTTCCAACCCTTTTATCGCTCTAGTTGCCCTTTTCTGCACTTTTTCCAATGCTATGATATCCCTTTTGCCTGCCTGATCACAGATTTGCATTTTATTTGCCACAGCCTGTGTTCCCTTTTATCAACTTCACTGAGACTAGGGCTGATTTCCCACAAGCTGCTGCTCCACGCTCATTCCTCCCTTTGCCCCAATCGTACGTGTCAATTTCACACCATGTGCTGCGTGTCTGCATTTTGGTCCACAGCTTCGCCCAATTTCCCCCGCGTCTACTCAATCCTCAAAAAACAGGATTGAGTAGACGTGGGGGAAATCGGGAAAAGCTGCAGAGCAAAATGCGACCACGCAGCACATGATGTGAAATTGACACGTACGATCGGGGCAAAGGGAAGAACAAGCGCGGAGCAGCAGCTTGTGGGAAATCAGTCTAGCTTTCCACCACTTAAAGGAATCCTTCTTACCTTTTACAGCTTCCATTACTTTGTTAACCATTACTTTGTTAACTCCTGATCCGTGCGCACCATGCATGGTTAACAAAGTAATGGAAGCTGTAAAAGGTAAGAAGGATTCCTTTAAGTGGTGGAAAGCTAGACTGATTTCCCACAAGCTGCTGCTCCGCGCTTGTTCTTCCCTTTGCCCCGATCGTACGTGTCAATTTCACATCATGTGCTGCGTGGTCGCATTTTGCTCTGCAGCTTTTCCCGATTTCCCCCACGTCTACTCAATCCTGTTTTTTGAGGATTGAGTAGACGCGGGGGAAATTGGGCGAAGCTGTGGACCAAAATGCAGACACGCAGCACATGGTGTGAAATTGACACGTACGATTGGGGCAAAGGGAGGAATGAGCGTGGAGCAGCAGCTTGTGGGAAATCAGCCCTAGTCTCAGTGAAGTTGATAAAAGGGAACACAGGCTGTGGCAAATAAAATGCAAATCTGTGATCAGGCAGGCAAAAAGGGATATGAGGAGCATATAGCAAAAAATATAAAGACCAACAAGAAAACTTTCTTCAAATATGTTAGAAGCAGGAAACCAGCCAGGGAGGCAGTGGGGCCCTTGGATGACCAAGGGGTATAAGGAGTACTGAAGGATGATAGGGAAATGGCTGAGAAGCTGAATGCATTTTTTTGTCTCTGTCTTCACTGTGGAAGATGAGAAGTGCTTGCCCACTCTAGAACTGCTGATTTCGGGAGAGGTGTTGAAAGACCTGAGTCAGATTGAGGTGATGAGAGAGGAGGTCCTACGACTGATAGATAACTTAAAACTGATAAAACACCATGCCCGGATGGCATACATCCAAGAGTTCTGAAATATGTGAACTTGTGGATCTCCTGACAAAAATATGTAATCTTTCATTAAAATCTGCCTCCATTCCTGAGGACTGGAAGGTAGTTAATGTCACTCCCATCTTTAAAAAGGGTTCCAGAGGAAATCCGGGAAATTACAGGCCAGTCAGTCTGACATCGATACCGGGTAAGTTGGTAGAAACTGTTATTAAGGAAAGAATTAGTAGGCACATTGAAGAACAAAAACTATTGAGGCAGACTCAGCATGGGTTCTGTAAGGGAAGATCTTGTCTCACTAACCTGTTAGTGTTCTTTGAGGGGGTAAACAAACATGTGGACAAGGGGGGCCCAATAGATGTTGTTTACCTTGACTTCCAGAAAGCTTTTGATAAACCCTACCACTAGTTGCAGACAGTCAGCTACTAGATAGAAGTTCCAGGGTGATAATAGCCCTCACCCAGCCCCAGAACGCCCCCCAAATCCCCTGCTGGAGCAACGAGAGGACCTGGGAACCCTAGTTCTCCCAAGTTGCAACATATCTGCAGGACCGTCTCTCCCCATATGTCCCCCAAAGAGCTTTACACTCTGCAGATCAACATCTGCTAGTGGTCCCCGGCCAAAAGGAGATCCACTTAGCCTCGACCAGAGCCAGAGCTTTTTTGGCTCTGACCTGGTGGAACACTCTCCCAAGTTGAGACCAGGGCCCTGTGGGACTTGTTGCAATTCTCCAGGCCCCGTAAAAGGGAGATGTTTCCCCAGGACTTTGGTTGAGGCAGCAGAGATCTAATTACATCAGCCTCCCCTACTCTGCCTTTCTTCACCTTGTACCAACTATTGGAGTTGTTGTTTTACTTAGTCTTACCTATGGGCACTCATACTGAAAGTTTTCTTGAGAGCACCTGCCATCTTGGAAATTATATTAATTGTTGCTGTATACTTTTTAGTAGTATGTAGATTAGGTTTTAACTGTTTTAAATTATTGTAAATTATATTCTGTGGTAACCCACCCTAAGCCCTGCAGTGCAGGGAAGGGCAGGCGAGAAATTCAATAAATAAATAAATAAAATACTGCAGGAAGAACTTGGAAAATTCTGATCGTTACCATTTGTCCTTCAGAAAAAATCCATTTAAACAAATTGTTTAGGAAGGGAACGGGGCATATCAATTATTTGGCTTTGCTGGTAAACTTCAGGACTTCAAAGAACTAGAACTCTTTGAGGGGAGGTCCTAAGAATGATTTCTTTATGCTTGACCTTTCACAATATGCCTTTTCTCTCTCTGCAGCGCCAGTGTGTCCAGTATGCATTGAAAGCACGGCCTTTGAAATGTTACATTCCCAAGAACCCCTACCAGTACCAGATATGGTATGTGGTGACCTCCTCCTACTTTGAGTATCTTATGTTCTTCCTGATCACATTGAACACCATCTGCTTAGGCATGCAGGTATGGATAAGTAGAACTCCTATCCCCTGAAGGGTAGCAGTATGAAATGGTAGTAGTGGGATCCTACAGAAAGTCTGCCTGTGGAAGAAGTGTGGCAAAGCTGTGCCCCTATAGTGAACAATTGCTGATCTTGTGCTTGAAAATATGAGTTAGTTCGGGGGTGTTGAACTCATGAGGGTCAGATATGACATAAATGAGACCTTGTTTGGCCAGGCCATGTGTGTAGTAAAATGTAATGCCAGGTAGCAGAGTTATACACTTTATAAAGGACACAAACACCATTATTTTTTAAACTTTAAATAAAACACACTTAAAACATTAGCACTCTTGCAATATTTTGTTTATTTAACAGTCTCTGATAACTGACATCTCTTGTTCTGAATTGTTGCACCAAAATGTCTGTGCTGTAGCAATCTCGAGTATGCTGTTCAGGTTTGTATCGGTAAGCTGCAAACCTATTTTTGATTTATTGACATTCATTAAAGAAATCACATGCTCAGTGTTCTGAGCCTAGGACCCATGGGAAAACATGAAATGGTGGCGTATTGCGAGGTTTTTTACATAAATTGCTTTGTGTGTTGGTCAAGAACATGAGAACATCCTGACACACACTGTGGGCTATCTGTTTGTCTACAAAACTATAGTCTTCCCCATAGAAATAACTACAACTGCTATGAGGCAGTGCAGGAATAGAGAGAGAGCAATCAGCCTACTATCTTCTGGGAAGTCTAGCCTATGAAGGAAATGTGCTGGGTGAACTTGGTCTGGACACACACTCTCATCCTAATCCACCTCACTGGCTTGTTGTTATTCCTCATCTGAATAGTTTGCATTGCTTTCCTACTGAGAAAGACTGGATCATGAAGGCATGAATACAGTGAAAAGGGGGAGGGAACCCAGTTGCACCCAGGAGAGCCCTGGCATAATGAGCCAAACAAAACACACACTATTTAGTTAGTTAGTTAGTTAGTTAGTTCATTAAATTTATGAATCACCCACCCTGCAAGCAGGCTCTGGGCAATTTACAGCCATTATAAAAACATTTAAAATACAATCAGTATATATAATAATTAAAACCGATCCAAGGTAGCAGTATAATAATCCCCCCGCCCTATACTGGCCACACCACTGTCCTGCATGGCAGGGCAGGGCAGGGTAGGTGGGGGCCATAGAAAGGAAGGGAAGGGTGCCAATCTTAACCTCCTGTTGCTGTCCTCAGCTAAAAGCCTGGTGGAACATCTCTGCCTTACAGGCCCTGCAGGATTGCATCAGATTCTGCAGGGCAAGGCACACAAAAGCTCATACCTTGACTAAAACTTTGTTGGTCTTAAAGGTGCTTTGTATTTCTCCCATGCAATTGAAGCAGCTAAGCAAAGCAGGAGGGGGGGGGAGCCTCATCCAATGGAGGGGAAGAAAGGCTTGCCTTTGTCTCCTGTGCGATTGAGGCAGCCTGGCCAGGAAGCCAGCTTGGGCTCATTCCCTCCCCCCAGAAGAGGAGGGGGAGGAGCCTCAGCCAGTGCAGGGAAGAGAAGAGAAGCTTGCCTAGCTATCTCTCCTGTGCGATTGAGAGAGTCTGGATAAGCAAGCTGCTACACAGCAGTGGAGAAAGAAGCAGCAGCACTGGAGAAAGAAGCAGCAGCACTGGAGAAAGAAGCAGGAGACAGGCAGTTCCTTGCAGGCCAGTTAGGAGCCCTCCAAGGGCCTGATCTGGCCCACGGGCTGCATGTTTGACACCCCTGGGTTAGTCTTTCAGTTCCTTAGTTGTGCATTTTACACAGCTACATGTTACTGAACTGTCATGGTGGCTAGCTATTGTTCCAGAGCTCTCAGCCATAGAAATGCGAATGAACAAAATACTGCCAAAATATTATTGGTGCAGGCATTTCTGTGTTGCCTATGCTTGCAAAAGATTCCTCCTTGCAGACTTTTATTAGGAGTGCTGTATACAAACAAATTTTCAATTATCTCTACAGCATTACAATCAATCGGAGACAATGAACCAGGTCTCAGATATTCTCAATGTGGTCTTCACCCTCCTCTTTACTGTGGAGATGATTCTTAAACTTATAGCCTTCAAGGCTAAGGTGAGTGGGGAGCAGATGCACAAGACTCCCAGTGCAACACATTAAACTCTTCAGTAGAAACACTCCAGAGAGATTGCTGGAGATGTGTAGGGCTGTCGGGAGGGGGTGCATGTCAGTTTTGAATCCTAACAATATCATATAAGCCTGAAATACTCCCATTCCTGGCTGTATGGTTTTTCCTCCTTCTGTTGCATCCCTGCTGATTCTGTGTTCTTTGTAGTCCATTTTCTCCTTTCTTTTTCAGGGCTACTTTGGAGACCCTTGGAATGTATTTGATTTCCTCATTGTTATTGGCAGCATCATTGATGTCATCCTTAGTCAGATCGATGTAAGTGCAACTGGAGCAGCTGAAGGATTGCATTTTGAGTAACCAGCACTGGAGGGTGGTAGAGACTGGAAAACTGAGGAAGGAAACAGACAAAGACAAGCTTTTAGGATGCAGCAGCATCTGGTCTCTCAGTCCTGCATGTCTGAGCAAAACTTCTGATTTACAGCCAACAGCAGCCATGTCCCAACTTCACCAACCTTCAGAATGGGTTAGGAGTGCTGTAATTGTTGTGTGAAGGGAACGATAGGCATCTCCCATAAAGGAACCCAGTATGTACTTTGACTTATAGACATCTCTTCCAAGAAGCACTATCTAGTCATTTGTCCTTGATCATAGCCTGGAGACTGATGTACCACCATGCCCAGGAGATTTCACCTGTCCTGTAATCTCTGTGTGCTTTTTAAATGTACACTCCTGGCAAGCAATATATAGCTGAAACTTGAGATGGTTTGCCTCATGGTACCTGCAAAGAATTTCTGCCATTGACCACCATGGCAACCATGTTCCAAGTAGCTGCTTACTATATGTGCTTATAGTGTGAATATCTTTATGGCAGCACTTGCATATGTGAATTTTGCCTTCTATACATGCATGCATGGATGCTATGAAACACACCACAGAATATTAAAACATCCTATAGGTGGAATAGCATATCCTACATTCTGTGTTGCATATAAAGAGAGAGCATACTGGCTGTTAAGGCGGCTACTTAACAAAGAGTCAGAGAGTGATTTCAGCTAGTGATTCGGCTTTAATGAGCAACGCTTAATACAACCAGAACAGAAGAACCAGAACAAGTTTTGCATTGCAGCTGGGCTTCCTTTAAACTCTCCTGGACTAATGTAGCCCTGCCCTACTGTACATAACAACCAATAGGATTGTAAGATAAAGTCCAATCACAGACATTCCCCCTCAGGGAACTGGATGTTAGGTGATTGGTCGGCTCTTCCTGGGCTACCAATAAGAATTGAGGAATTAGGATCCTTGCCCAGGACGAAGCTTTGCATGGTGTTCACATACAGTTTACATTGAATTGAATACACAACACTGGCAACTACAGATGTTATTGGGTTAAAAATGCCTCCTTGTGCCTTCATGTGACCAGCGCTAATGCATGCATTTGCAATTAGCTGTAGCTTCCGGAACTGCTGTAGAAGTAGATCAATTCAGAATACAGCATTCATCAGTCGTGTCTGTGCCTAATTCCATATTTCTAAGAAGTCCTGCCATAACCATCTCCCCCTTCCATTTTTGAACACTGTCTTCCTTTATGTATCCATCTTTTGGAAAAACGTGATGTGCCTCTTTATAGAATCAACCAGGTTTTGGACATCATCAACAAGAAGATGTACACATTTTGTGATGTTGTTTACAACCTTAAAGCTAGTAAAGCTAGTAGATTTTATCTACTTGCTTTACACTGACCCTACTACCATATGCTCTCCCTGAGCATGGCTTGGCACATTAGATGGCCAAAAGACTCAGAGGGGAGATCCAGGTGCTGAGCAATTAAGATGAAAGGGGAGAAAGCTTAATGAAATCTAAGAATGTAGATTAGGAATCTGGGGCCTAGTAAGTAAGCTTGGCATATGTTATTTTCTTTCACTGTCAGAGACAGAGGAGTTCTTGCCCTGATTTCATTTTTTTCCCTTGGGCTGTTTATCTGCCGCACCGGAATGCTGCTTCGCATTGAAAAACTGAGGTGGAAAATGCACAAGCATAATAGGGGTAACATTTGGATCATAATTCTCATCAAATACTCAATACCCCATCCTCTGACATTGACAAAATCACAGCCCTGTGTTGAAAGAGCAATAGACTCCATCCTAAGCAAACTTTCAGTATTGCTCTTGTTCTTCCATCCACAGATATTTGCAAACCTCTCCACTCTGTCCCTTTCTGTGCTTCCACTTTTGTCTTCCTCTTTCCTTCCTTTTTCCTTCCTCCTTGTCCATTTGTCTCATTTATCTGTATATTAATGTTCAATAAGCACCCTGCTAGGTGAGTTCTTTAGATGAATTAGTAAATGCTCTTGTTGATGGCCTCTCATCCAAGAATAAATAACACTAGTGGTGTTAAAGGGCCACTGGAATTATTTGTGGGCTTTAATACAGTTCATATGTTGCCTTGGATAAGAGAAACTTATTGTCCAAATAGGATTTTAGTCAAGAAAAGAGAAAGAACTGACCAGAGCACTGATCTAGCGAATCAATACATTCATTGTTACTAGATTCAGTGGCACCACTTTGAGCAAGTATGAAATGAAATACATAAATGTCATAGAATCAGAATTTTTAAATGGGTACATTTGAATATTGTAAGTCTTTCATAGGTACCAGATTTTTTTTAACCAGGCCACCTTGTTAAATCCTGTAGAAGGCTGCTGTTCCTTCTTCCTCAGGTCATTTGGTCCAGTCTTTGGATTATCTTCATGTACAGAAGAAAGAGCTAACATTTGCAGAAGAACTCAACAAGGTGGGAGGTATGCTGAGAGTCTGAAGATGGGACCATGAATTATTACAGTAGGAGCTGCTGATGGTGAAAGGCCATGTTGAGCATTCATCTCTTGTATAGGAACCTAACAGCACCTGGCCCCCATTTGAAATCTAGTTCCCTAATGGTCTCTTGAACATGTTGCTTCAGCTGATCATGTGCCATAGGCAGGGTGCGAGTGCTTAATTTTAGGAGCATGCAGGTCTTCAAAACGTTGCCACAGAGGCATTGGTGCTCCAGTCTTTTTACAGGGGTCAAACTTTGACTTTTTCTAAAATTCCAAACTTTGTTCGGGACAGTAACAATTCTCAGCTCAGTGCTCTTCTCTTCAAGCCTGTGCACTAGATACTGATCAATTTTCCCATTGTTTCATGCATTATTCCCCCCAAACCCTTTATCCTTTCCTCTTTTTTGCTTGTCTTCCTTGTCATGGTTATCATTAGCATCTTCCATGATCTCCCTTTGTGAAACGCAATCCTTCCTACTCATCCAGTCTATCCCTCTGTCTTTCCTTCACTCTTCCTCATTTTTCAACCTTTAAAGGTGTGGGATTCTTTGGTTGACTCTTTTGTTCTCTTGACAGACTGTTCTTGCTTCCAGAGGCGGATTGTACTGCCTAAGCGGTGGCTGTGATGGCATTGTAAATATCAGCTGCATGAGCTTGCTGTGGATAACCTTTTCTTTTATAGTGCCTTTCCCCCTCCTTTTTAGACCATTCCATGTTGCTGTGTCCTGCTGTGTTGATATGAGTTGCATGAGATTGATGCCAAAATTGAATCTTCATGGAGACATGGGGAACAAATCTAAAGATATGTCCACATAGCAATGTCCACACTAACTCAAAGCAAAGGAATCAAATGCCTTTAGTAAATAAGATACCTTGAACTTGGAAAGCCAGAACTTATCTACCCTACAAATATATATATTGGTTTAATACCAATTGAACTGTCGCTGCATCCCTCAAAGAAGGTTAGGAATCGTAGTTTGGCTGAGATCCTGCCCCCAGAACTTCCGTTCTCTCTGAAGAGGAAATAGCTATTAAACAAGTTTAAATCTGTAGATATTTTACATAGACTGCACAACTGGTGCCGATGCCTCACTGTTCCCCTTCTGTCCTGTGGAGTGCCAGAACCCAAAAGAGAACTAGGACAATGTGAGAACTTTTTGTACATTTAGATTACCAAGTTTGGAAACTTATCAGATGTACCACTGACCACTTTTAAGACCTCTGCATGGTTGGGCAGCTCTGTGTCCATATTAAAATCTTATGGCAAATCTGGGTGCTGATCAGACTCCTGTATTCCCTGATGTACAACAGCCCCATTTGACTTGCAGCTGGAGTCTACACTGTGTCTGTTTTGTTGAGGTTTTCTGCACTGTATCGTTAAATATACCTTTAACCGGGGGGAGGGGGAGATTATCCCATGACAGTGCCAACTCAGCTGTAGTTTCAGACATATCTTTATATAATGGTTTTAATGCTCACCAGATGGACATCCAGCACATACCCAGTATCCACAGTTTGTATCACCCTACCACTTTGTTCTATGCAGATTCCCCTTCCTTAGCCTTTCTACCATTCATAAATCGTGAGGCTGATTTCAAGAGAAGTGTAGTCAATACACTTCACATTGCAGAGTTAGAGCTCACAGCAGCAGCGCCTGCTTGTTCTTTTCCTTCTAATGTTATTGCACTTTACATTTATCACACATTGGTCTAGAGAACAGGGAGCAGAGGGCTGTGCCCTAAAAGATCTGACCCTGAGAGTTTCTTTCTCATTGCTCCTTACTAATCTGATAATGACCCAGGCAATAGCTTGGAGCCATTCCCACCCTCCCACTGTAGCTCAGAATGCTCCCTAGAATGCTGCTGCTGGAGAACAGGTGATCACCAGGAACAGCATGATGGTGGAGCTGAAGGTCTACAGCTGGAGGGGACAATTGGCAACAAACAAACAACCCCAACCCTCACCTTCCATCTGCAGAAATCTTTTGGTTTATCTGCGCCAATGCACTTAAGGAGTGGTTGCAAGATTGCAGCATTGCCTTGCTCCTGAAGGTTTTAGATTGATATGCTATGTCTATTGCAATACTTTTTTTAGATTTGTAAGCAGCAAGTCCAGTTGCTGTTTCTGTCTGTCCACCCATCTTTCCCCTGCCCAACAGAGATGAAAATCTAGATAAAAAATTGCTTGCTACAAGTTATCCAGAAGTAAGAGGTTGGCACATTATATAGTGTTGGTTAATAAGACTATGGTCCCGGTCACATGGAGGGTTTTGGCCCGGGAGAGGGACGGATCGTGGCCGCAGCAAACGGGCACAATCTCACCACAACATCTGGGAAGCGGCACGCACCCGTCCCCGATCTGCCCCTAACCCCGGAAACCCCGCAGCAAAAAAGAACCACCGACAGAGTTGGGCTTACCTGAACGGCCGCGGCAAGCATGGCCGTGGGATCGCCGGCGCGTCCTTCTGCCGGCACATCCCCGGCTCCTGGCCGAACTGCGCATGCGGACACATGCACAGCTGGCTGCCTCGGTCTCCCGACCGTGGCTTCCTCCCCGGCATATGATCGTGCCGGGGAGAAACGGCGCCGCGGCTCAGGGGATTCGTGTGATCCTGCCGCGGTGTGTCTATTTTGGTGCGGCTTCCGAAAGCCGCACTTTGGCCACGCATTCCCCCCCCCATGTGGCAGGGGCCTATATAGCCTTCTACATTTTGTAGGACCTAAGAAATGTATTGTTGCCTAGAAGTAACAGCGTCCAAGGTGCTGCTTTTTTGGATGAGACTTCTAACAATGTAGTGGGAATATTTCTGTGGCTGCGCTACTGGTGAAATTGCCAGTGGACAGCAAGTACCATCTAATATGTAACTGAGTCTGATGTGGATGGAGCATCTAATTTCCATTCCTGGTCCAGCCTGCAAGCCCATCCTGTGCAGTTTCACTGTAGAAGATGATACAGCAAGAGCTGAAGATCCTAAAGCCTGCAGATATTACACTGCATTGCAGGAGGCAGTTTCTGAATTATTATTTTTTGCTCCTCTACCTGCACAAATATAAATCTGTAGATGAGCTTTGTGGTAGATTGACTCCATATTGAGTGTGTTTCCTCTCAGTGGGTTTGCTCCCTTGATCCTTTGACCCCTCCTCTCATGCTGGACCTGGGGGCCTCTTGATGATGCAGAATCATCTTTAATCTCACTAAAATGAATCCAGCAGCTTCAGAACCAACAGAGTGTGTCACCTGTAGCTCCAGAAGAAATGCCAAGGCCAAAAGACTCATCCTTCTGTTAGGCAGCTGAGTATGAAGGGGTGGCATTAATTTCTATTTCAATCCTTTTGCGTTAGCATGCCATTAGTGGAGTAGTACAATCCTTCCTTCCCCTTTAGCATGCTGTCAGCCCTTGGGCCATACTTCTACCTGTGTTGCAACAATTGCTGTGTTTGTTGCTATGAGCTATATCCATAGACCAAGCAGCAGGTGAACTGAAGAGCAGTGCTGCTGGTAAATGTGACAATCGTGCTGAACAGGTCAGATCAACTCCTGAAGTCTGTCTCCTGCCTGCTTCCATTTGTACTCACTGCCTAAGAGATTGCTCTTCCCACAGCCTCCTTCCACAGGTGACGATGATAACGGGCGGATCTCAATCACCTTCTTTCGGCTTTTCCGGGTCCTACGGCTGGTAAAATTGCTGAGCCGTGCAGAAGGCATTAGAAACTTACTCTGGACCTTCATCAAGTCTTTCCAGGTGTGTGTCACACTAGTTGAGAGGGCATCAATCCAGCTCTAGGTGCAGGAAGGAATTTAGAAGTGGGGTGGAGGGGGGTGAGGACAAGCATTACAGGCCAGCAGTTTCTGTCTCATTGCTGTACTGGAGTTATATATGACTCTTGAATTCTCTGCTTTGTCCCACAGGCCCTGCCACATGTCGCCCTGTTGATTGTGATGCTGTTTTTCATCTATGCTGTGATTGGGATGCAGGTCAGGATTCCATGAAATGCTTGTCTTTTCCCCCCCCCCCCCCGGTTTTTTTTTTTTTTTATCATCTTAACAACATTACTTAACGAATCATCATTTACATATTTGTGAGTCACTATTATGTCATATTTTTCAACCATACATACATTTTGTTCTATCTTTTTTCAAATAGATCTTGGTCTTTCCCTTGCAACATTAAGCTTAACCCGTCCATTTCTCCCATTAACAACAATTTTTCTATCAGTTCCTCCTTTGAGGGTATGTTGTCTGTTTTCCAACATTTAGCTAACATTATCCTTGCGGCAATAAAAATATATGTTATTACATATACATTTTCTTTATTAACTGTTTCCGGGAGTATATTCAATAAACATATTTCTGGTAAGAATGGTATTTCTAGCCCTGTGATACCTTTTAGTATTATATATATTTTATGCCAATATTTTTGCACGCTTTCACACCTCCACCACATATGCAAGAACGTACCTACTTTTCTTTACATTTCCAACAATTTCTATTTGGTTTTTTTTTTACTTGTTATTTTTATTTATTTTCCAGAACAGTTCGTACATAAACATACAAGAATAACATGAACATTCGCTTGTCATACCTACAGAGAAACCTTCAATTCCACTTAGAGGTCTATAGGCTTCAAATATATATATATATGTTGTCGCATAACATTTTGCTATTCTATCAGGTGTCCAGTGCCACCTATGGAACATTTTATATATGTTCTCTTTATATGGTATTGCTCTCATCAGTTCAGCTGCATTCCAAATTTTGGACCATTGATCTATCTCCAAAGTGTATTCTAGGTCTTTCATCCAGGCCACCATAACCCCGTTTACTGTTTCATCTTGTAGATAGTCAGATAATAAGAAAGCATATAGCTTTTGTATAAGTTTATCACTTGAAGAAGAGCCATATCTTGTCTAAATGTTTGTCTTCTCTCAGCACAGATGCAGCCAAGATCCCTAATCTTCCATAGGGATCATAGACTCATTCCCATCCCTTGGATATCTTGCTCATTTTTAGTTCCCTGAAATCCTCCTCTCTGAAGGACTGCTGTGCATTCTATGAAGTGAGCACAGTATTCTCCTATAAGGTAGATGGGAAAGGTAGAGTCACACAGTGGTCCTGCATCCAGTCAGTCAATAGCGGTCTTGGCTGGAAATCAAGTAAGACCTGCTTTTCCTTACATTCAGTCTACAGCCTGACCCATGAGATTGTTGCACCTTGAAAGCCCCATGCTCTGAACTTCCACAGATTTTATTCCAAAGGATGCCAAATGGATCAATGCTTTGTTGCCACAGACATTCAGCTTCAAGCTCTGCAGACCAACACGTGCATGTTATTCAGCAACAGATCACACAGTTTCTATGGGGCTGATACAGCTTTTAAAGGGCCAATTAACCAAGAATAAATCTATCAATAGCTATTAGGCATGACCGCTAAGTGGAAATTTCAGATTCAGGGGCAGTATGTCTCTGAATACTAATTGCTAAGGGGGGAGGAAGCCTCTGTTGCCTTTATCCCCTCTGCTTGTGGGCTTCCTAGAAGGACCTAGCTGGCCACCATTCGAAAGAGAATGCTGGACTAAATGGACCTTGGGCCTGATCCAGGAGGGTTCTTATATTCTTCTCAGTTTAGTAGGATTTATTGTTTATTCTTTATACCTATTTACATGATTAGAAATGGTATATTCTGCACTTCTCGGTCAATACAGGCTCTTGGAATGGCTTACAAACCGCAAGTCATTATATATAATAAAAACAAAAATCACTCAGTATCTATAAAAAGAAACTCATCTAGAATCAACAGAAAAAATCCAATTAAAATATCATCTGAGTACTAACAAACCAACAGCAACACCAAAACTTTATGAAAGATTTAAAACCAACAAACTAATTAAGATAGCAATAAAAGTAAGTACAATTAGGACTGTCTGCAACTTTAATCAACTGATTTTCTTAGAGGGGGAAATCTAAAGAATCAGAGAAAAACTAAACAATGGAGAGTAGCAACAGACGTAAGGAAAATTGTGCAAAAAAGCATGAGCTGATCAGAGAAACAGAGGATAGGAACTGATATCTGCACAAGGGAACTGAACCAGAACTTCTGCTTTACAGATGTTTGGGAAAGTTGGTCTAGTGGATGGAACCCAAATCAATCGGAATAACAATTTTCAGACCTTTCCACAAGCGGTGCTGTTGCTGTTCAGGTCTGTATCATATAAACCCTTTCCTGTGTTGGGCTTTGTAGTACCACTACCACCATTCTCATTGCAATAGAGAATTGCCTTTTCACCCTCCCTATGTAGTTGCTCTCCTTTTCCTGTTCATACCACCCTTGAGTTAACGTCCTTTAAAACAAAAATGCACTATTACAAAGATTTGGTAGAGCATGACATATTATGTGCAGAAGGACCCAAATTTCCAGACTTAGGCAGCTGTAACTAAAAGATCCCAATAGATGGGAAAGACTTGTCTGCTTGAAACCCTGGCACCTGGTAGGTGAGCTTCATTCAGACATTAGTGCCACCATGTGGTTCCCACTGAAAATAATTTTCCCATTCCTGGAACATTAGAGACCACTGGAAGAATCTTTGAATAACACAGGATCATACGGAAAGTATTCAGACTAGTGGTGCTGACACAGACATTTTTCTGGGGTCTCATGGACAAACATATTGGAACTGCATTGATGCAACCTTCAGCAATGTTACAACTGGGGCTAACTTACAGAAAGATGAGGTCAAAACCATCTTCTTACAGAAGCTGTATAGGAATCCTTTGCTTGCTCACACAGGGAAGGTAGAGTTCTTCTCTGTCCAGATTTGGATTTTTAAAAAATTCTGGCAACTCAGAGAAATTCAAAAAATGGGATCAGATCTCCGCTTCTAATTTCACATGGTATAGGATTAGATTCCAAAGATACTGGTCCCCATTTTCTTCCCATAACATTGTATATCCTCTTCTACTAACTCAGTTAAGGTATTTTGAAAAGGAGTGCTTATCTTACCTTATCCCTTTCTCTAGGTGTGCAACAGGTGAGGCTTGGCAAGAGGTCCTACTGGCTGCCAGCTATGGGAAACTGTGTGACCCCGAGTCAGACTATACCCCTGGGGAAGAATACAGTTGTGGTACAGGCTTTGCTTATTTCTACTTCATCAGTTTCTACATGATATGTGCATTCCTGGTAAGTTATTTTCGCTCTTCTGGACAGTTCTTGCTGTATAATGACAAGTTTATCTATTATCATCATATTTCATACTTTCTCCAAGGAGCTTACAACACCACATACAGTTCTCCCATTGTCTGGGAACAGGGGAGTCCCTGGACTTACTGGGGACCTTTGAAGGAGAGTCTTTGGGCAACTGAGATGGAGCTACAGCCATTTAAGGGATCTGGAGGTCCCAACTGCTAATTGGTGGCATCTCTGGGCAGTGCCAGAATGGTGGGAAATGGATAAAGCCACAAAAATGGCCAGAGTGGCTTCTAGCTCCTCCTTACTGGGGCTTCCCAACCTGTAAGTGGCTCTGGTAACAGTAAAAAATGGTGCTGCACTCATAAGTGAGTGACCCCAGGTCACTCCGTGAACTTCAAAGGTGAATGGGAATTTGAGCCCAGGTTTCCCAGGTCCTCATCCAACATTCTAATCCATTGACTACAGTGGCTTTTGATATGGCAGGAGCATGATAATAATAACATAGAGCATTAAAGGCCAAAGTATATGTAACAGAGCCCCATTCACAGTTAAAGTGGCAGGAGTGATGTACTTGGAACAGTAAAGAGGGAGTATGGTTAAAGGGTACTGAACTGTATCCTATCCTGTGCCTTTCTTCCCTGATGTCAGTTTAGTTTTTAAAAAATATCCTACCATTCTTTAAAAAAAAACAAAAAAAACCCACCTCATATGTTGTACTCATGCAAATGTGTCTCCAGTTATTGGAAGCAAGTGGTAAGGATTGCATCAGCCAGGTTGGGAAAACAAATTCCTTACAAACCTTACAAGTCCGTTGTAACTTAATGAATCTTGATTTTAAAAAACCCTCAAATTGGCTTGCAAAAGAAATTGGAGAAGGAGGGAAAGAAATTGAGCTGTTCTTGAAGTAAACTGCTTTCTTCCATTTTCACCTCTTCTTTGTTCTTCTGAATTGCTGTAATGTGCTTTTTAAAATGTCTGCATTACTTCCAATAGTGCCATGATTTTCCTCCTGCCCTTTTTCACTGCACGATCTTCCTTTAACTTTTTTTGGGAACGTTCTAAGATGAGTGCTATAGCGCTAGACCAATATAGCACTTCAGTGCTACGGTGGCACTGTTGAGATACATTGAGAAGTGCTATATTGGTCTAGCACTATAGTGCTCAACTTAGAACTTTCCCAAAAAAGTTTGAGGAAGATCAGGCAGCAAAAAAGGGCATGGAAAAAAGCACTGCATTGTTTGAAATGGCCAGTTTGCTTCAGAGAATGGTCATTAACCGAGTCAAATCCACTGTATGAAACCTCTGTCCCTGTATCGCTTTGCTTGGAACCGGGCCAACAATGGACAGCATCCGGTTTAGAACAGTAACTTGAAAGGGACCATAGGCTACATGAGTTAGTTTCTGAGATTGTAACCAACCAACACTGCAGAATTTGTATGTGGTCTTTTGTCTTTCCACTTACAGTGTGGCCTGTGAACTTAAAAAAAAGTTATTTGTCCTATAGTGTGCTGAATATTTTGCTTTGTTGCCAGAGAAGACTACTCAGCTGTTTAGACTACCCTTTCAAGAGAGGGGTTTGCTTTTGCTAGAGATGAAATTTTCATGCCAAATACACAGCCTCTCATTTATACTTCCTCCAGCTGCACACGTGACTTTCAGTGCCGTCCTAAGCAGCCTATTCTTATTCAGGTGTATTCAGTGGGGATTACTCTCAGGAGGGTCATTTTAGGATTGCACTATTTGTCCTGTAAACTGATCAGCACCATTATCTCTTGTTATCTTCCAATGTATCTCTTCTTAGATTATCAACCTCTTTGTTGCTGTCATCATGGACAACTTTGACTACCTCACGCGGGACTGGTCCATATTGGGTCCACATCACCTGGATGAATTCAAAAGAATTTGGGCAGAATATGACCCTGAAGCCAAGTGAGAATTCATTATGTAGCTTGTAACTATCAGTCCTGAGTTTCCATTAGTAGTGAAATGAAAGCCTAGTATTACTTAGGCTGTGATCAGACATGCCTTTAGATCAGATTTCAATGCCAATGCCTGACAGATCTAAAATGCATGATCAGATAGCAACATCTGTGAAATGTTCCGCAGTCATCAGCACCCTGTCCTGGTCTGCTCCTGAAATGGAGTAAAAAGACACCTGGGAAAGTTCGGCCCTAATGCTTGCCAATGGGCCATGGACAGATTTTCCCTAGTCTGATCACTCAAGTGCATTCCCAGGCTGTCGGGATGATTTGCTGATTCCATTCCGACTGGGCACCATTTTTTTTGCTCGCTTAGCAATATGCGCATAACCATATAATTGTCCCCATCCCTAGGCCAGTTTGAAAATGAGCAGGAAAGGGAGTTATCTTTGTCAGGAGAACATGGCTCACTGTGAATCAAAGGGATCATAGTGCTCCGTGGAAGGATTGGCAAGTGGTCAAAGCGAGGACTCGACTCCCGGAAGTTGGGAAGCTCGTGTGCAAAAAACTCCACCCTCGTTTATGTGCATGTGCAAAAACAGGCAAAAACCCCACACCCATCCACACCATCTGATCGCACAGTGACAGGCTGAGCCCACAGTGAAATGGATTATACTGGGATGTCTGATCAAGCAACTCTGTTTCAAATACCAACGGATGAAATAGGAGCACTTTCCAACCACGCCAAATGGCATGTTTGACTGTAGCCTTAGTGACGTTAGTCCTGATGGAAGTGGTTTGAGAACAATGTCACAGTTACATGTATCTTCAGAAAGGGAAGCATCATCGCAAGCTTTTGTATGTTCCACCAGATGCTCCAGTTTTAATCTTAACTCTTGATCCTGACCCACTAACCTGGAATTTCCATGGATGTATTTGAAAACGTTTTAGAATGGTAATGTCAGAAAGCTAATATTCCCAGCTTGTGCTGTGACTGCTATTAGCAAACCAAAACAGAAGGGAGGAAAAACCCTTAAGGCACAACGAAGTTGGATACCCAAAGATTGGGTGAGAGGAAAAAAATATTTTGAGAAATAAATTAAACCAATATATATATATTTCTTACAAAATGCACTAGAACTATACTTTAAAAACATTGGAACAATCCGCCTTTGAAGTGGTGAATATTTGAACTAAAAGTCCTGAATCTATATAACCAGATTCATTTGGATATTTCTAGGTTAAAAACCTTAAACCAATAAAACTTGACCAATAATTCAATATATTTAGGCTGATAACCTTGAACCATGTTAAAACAGGACCAAACACATTTCGGCCTCCAAGGCCTTCCTCAGTGGGCATATACATGCACACAATAACTTATAAACATGTTTCAGTGCCAAGGAAGGTTGATGATAAGGCCTGAAAATAAATAAAAATATAATTATTCAATAATTTAGATATGAAAAATAAACTTTTTTTTAAAGTTTGAATTAGTTACTCACATTCCAGATATCCTGCGTGGCAAAAGATAGTTCTCACAAAGCCCAATTTTTGTCTTGCTGTTTCTTAGGGGACGCATCAAACATCTAGACGTGGTGACTCTGTTGAGACGAATCCAGCCTCCCCTGGGCTTTGGGAAGTTTTGCCCACATCGTGTGGCTTGCAAGGTAACCTGGAGAAAATACTCCCTTTGAAACCGTAAAAAGGGTTGCATTCTTGTCCACCCACCTCCAACCCAACTCTTGCCTTACATAAAATGGCACCCCAGTTCCCATTGCAATGGACTATATTAATTATGTAAAAGTTATAGAAATACTGGGCTGATTTTTTGTGAGAGTAAAGGACACCGGGATGATTATCAGAGGTTGAGTGCGGGGAAGTGCTCTGCATATGTATGCATAACACTTTGTCATGTGTGACTGTTTGTAATGCAGCGCCTGGTGGGCATGAATATGCCCCTGAATAGTGATGGTACTGTCACTTTCAATGCCACGCTCTTTGCTCTGGTGAGAACAGCTCTCAAGATCAAGACAGAAGGTGAGAGATGAAACCTGCCTGTGGGTACATCCAGGAGAACTCCACTGTGCTGATAGCTGCTTTGATTCATCTCATGGATTCTAAAGAGCATTAGTCACCTTACAAGCTAGTAGAAACTCTGTTGACCTTAAAATCCATTACTGTACAATAACACAAGCCCCGCAGAAGATGCTGTGTAAATCAATACAAATGAATGCCTTTTTACAACTTTTAATCATGTGAACTCAAGGAATCAGGTCCTCATCTGTAGTAACTTAGCATAACTTGTTTCAGTGGAGCCTTGCCAACATACTGTATCTGGAGTTCTTTTGCTTTAAGAAGCCTAAGCTAAGAACTTCATCAACTTCAAAGCTGATAGAGGCAACACAACTTTACAAAGATCACCACATTCCACAAAGCCAGTGTCTATGTTTAAAAGGTTCTTATATCAACTGTTGGAGGGAAGATGGCATGGTATAGCCCAATCTCATCTGATTTTTGAAGCTAGGTGGGGTTGGTACTTGGATGGGAGACCACCAAGGAATGCTCTACAGAGGAAGGCAATGGCAAACCACCACTGCTCCTCGCTTGCCTTGAAAGCCCCTTGCTGGAGTTGCCATAAGTTGGCTGTGCCTTGATGGCAGTGTCAGGGTCCTTAGGCAGGTCACACCACACAGGGCTTCAGAAGAAGATAACTGCTTTATTGGTGATTCCAGTACTAAAGAACACGTATACAGCTTGTGTCAGGAATAGCCATCAGTATAAGGGCCTCTGACTTATAGTGAAATCGAACATCCCCCACAATGAGCTGAAGCCAATGATTATAGTTCACACATGCGGGCAGAAGCAAGCAAGCAAGCGAAAAGCCATTACTTTCCCAGCTGAGTAAATTGCAGCTGGAGACTACAAGGTCAAGCTAGAGATAGCGCACAGTAGCTGGACAGGGAAGAACTGAGAATGAGGAGGAGGGCACCCCTCCACATTCCAGATTCACGACAGGGCTACCTGACAGGCAGATATGTACATACACCAACTACTGGCCCATACATGAACAGTGATAGCACACCAACAATGAAATTATAAACACATAAACTACCTTATGATGAGTAAGACCAAAGCAGATGCCCTACCACCAAGCCATGTCCCCTGCCCAGGCAGCCCAGGCAAATGCTGCATTCATAAAGGCCATAAGAGCCCTTTAAATGTGACACCAGCTGCCTGGAGCTCCTATGCAGGTAAGTGTTTTTCAGTGGCCTCCATGTGGCTCTTGCCATATTTAAATCACCCCTCAGATGCATCCACCATTGATGTACAACGTGGCCCATGTAAATAACTGGTTGGCTGCAATATCACACCATGGATTACTATACCAAATGAAAAAGATGGAAAACATGGTGAATTAATTAAAAGACTACTGATTGATTGGGGCATAATTCATAGGTATGACAGACAAGAAGCAAGATAATGTAAAACATCATGGCTAATTTTGAGTAGGAGAGGCATGTGTGTGGTCCATGGTTTAATCCTTCCGTTTTTAAAAAAATCTCAAATAGTTGTGTAGGGAAAGACCTTACTTGAGACTCTCAAGGGCTACTGGCACTGCCAGTTAAAGTAGATGGTACTGGGTAATAGGGACCAATGATCTGCCTCAGTATAAAACAGCTTTATATATTTGTATGCTTGACTGATACTTTTGTAGGTAACTTTGAGCAAGCTAATGAAGAACTGAGGATGATTATCAAAAAAATCTGGAAGAGAACAAGTATGAAGCTCCTGGATCAAGTCATCCCACCAATTGGAGGTGAGTCTGTCATTTAGCAATCAGGGGAGATTTTCTGATCTCTGATTCTCCATTCCTCTGTCTGAGATTTGTGTGTTGTGCTTATCATGGTTCTCTTCTGCAGTGTTTCCAGGCAATCTGGCATGTTCTGCCTGGTAGGATACTGCTGCTGAGCAATCCTAATGCCTTCATTTGTGTGCATCCCCCTAGATGATGAAGTGACTGTGGGCAAGTTCTATGCTACCTTCCTCATACAGGAACACTTCAGGAAATTCATGAAACGCCAGGAAGAATATTATGGGTATCGACCCAAGAAGAATGCTGTTGAAATCCAGGTCAGTTGAAAATCAGGCTAGGGATCCTATGATTTCTTCTCACTCTAGTAAATGACGATTTGGTCAACCTACGACAGGGCTAAACAAGATGAAAATTTAGATTCTAAAGAATTGCCATGGTACAACAGAGTCTGTACTGTGGTGTCTGCATAAGGGTGTTGGCAACTTGCACCTAGAGAGTAGGTTGTTTGTCATATGATGGCCCTGGTCACACGGCAAAGTTGCCGCGGGAGAGGCATGGATGGTGGGCGGATTATCCGGGCGCGATCACACCCCAACATCTGGGAAGTGGAGCGCACCCGTGGTTTACCACCGACAATGCGCCTTAAAAAACTAGTACCTTCAAGGTACTAGTAAACGTTTGCCACGGGCTGCCTCCAGACACCCGTGGTGTGATCGCGCCCGGCGCGTGGCATTCCCCTCTGGTCCCTCGTTTACCCGCCGGCGCCGAGGGAAGGACCTGTGGTGTGCCACTGGCGCGTCTGATCGCGTAATCGCGCATCAAACTGCGCTGGGGCAATTAGCCACGCCTCCCCCCCGCGATATCTGGCCTGTGTGACCTCTTTAACAACATTTTTCCTCCTGCTCAAATCACTTATGGTTGTTACTTCTCCCTATCCCTATTAGTCCTGTCAGTGTATGCCCAGATTTATCTCTTATGAGAAGCTTGCAGGATTATGCCTATGTAAGATTTTGGTGTATAGCATTTGATCCTAACCCCACAGGGTTATTTCATGGGAAGGAAATAAGATCTTGGTACAAATGACTAGATCACACCCTGCTGCCTGTCTGTCCCCTTCCCTCTCTGATGAGAATGACCCTTGGTAGTGGTGTCAATGTTCCCTCTAAGCTGTGGAATCTTGTGAGCAAAAATTCTGCTTTGTGAGTTACTGGCATTAAAGTTGTGAGTGAGCGATTTGGCTACTGTATAAATTAGTTTGCCCTGGAGCCATCCTTCCTGAGCTAAGACAAAAATCTGTGAGCTGGAGGCTAAAAAACTGAGCTAGCTCACATTAACTCAGCTTAGAGGGAACACCAGTGATGATAACTTCTCATCTGTACTGTTCTAATGAGGCCGGCCTGAGAACCATTGAAGAAGAAGCTGCTCCTGAGATCCACAGAGCAATCTCTGGGGATCTGACTGCAGAGGAAGAGCTTGAGAGAGCCATGGTGGAGGCAGCAATTGAGGAAGGCATCTATAGGGTGAGTGCGAACCCAGAGGTAAGGTTCAATTAAAGGGCCCTTGCACATCCACCACTCCTGTGCAAACTTCAGCAGTGAGTATCCTTTACTGGTAATGGCACCCCTGGCAGGAGAGTGCCTGTGATATTTGCTACCTGATAGGGTGAGTGCTCCCGGATAGTCCATTTCCTCCCTTCATGGGTCCCCAGCAGGAAAGTACCACTGCTCCTCATCAACAACAAAGTGCTATTTCTTTTTGTTGTAACAGGCAGAGTATTAAGGAGAAGTACCCGAGCTGATCTGTATTTCTAAACCAATGTTAGCAATCTTTCTAATCTTTCCTACTGGCAAAATGCCATCATAACGATGGGAACCCTGTATATAACAACACTTAGAGGGCAAAATGCATCTGTTTATGCTTTCTGCGCACATCATTCAAGTGCATCCTGAGTGCTGGAGGCCACTCTGCCATGGGGCAGGACTATGATTACATTGTCACACACACACACCCAGCAAAGACATAACTATGTCTCTGTTGGCAGCCCCGTTGCTGTGCCTTATAGGCAGGGGTCATTTCGTAGAAAAAGAGCTAGGGGGACTCATTAGCATAACTCATTAGCATATGCCACACCCCCTGACATCACCGCAAGTGTGTCCTCCCCACAGCCGGCGGCGACCTCCAGCGGGCACCAGCAGGGAGCTCCAGGCCCCGCCCTCCCGCACCTCACCCGGGGGGATGGCGTCCCCCCGCGTCCCCCCCCAAATGACCCCTGCTTATAGGACTCAAGGGGAACCACTTAGGACCAAGGCAACCAATCCCCTGTGTGCTGAGACTCAGCACAAGTTGCATTTTTCGGTCACACTAAAATAGACTAAATCCAGGAAACTGGCTTAACAGCATGATTAAGGTGATGTGCTGAAGAGATGCAGTTCCAAGAGGAATTGTTTTGCTGTCCAGAAGGAATTTCACAGAATTGAAGATTTTCAATAGGCTCCTAAGAGACTTTTAGCTCAAACTCTTGCCCTCAGGCAAGATACTTTATGTCCAAACCATCCTTAACATAGATACAGATCTAGACTGTAAATTAGCTGACCTTAAATCTTGTGATGATCTACAGCAGCCCTGCTCAAGTGCATGGAGGTCGGTCTTCCATGGAAGCAAGGCTGTTGCATGGATGCCAGGGATGCTGGGGCAAACACCGCTTCCACTTCCCATGCAGAACACAGGTGGGATACCTTGAGCTAGCAGCTGCCCATGCTTTCTCTCACATGGCTGAGTTGTGGACCCAGGGGTATCAGCATGAAGCTACCCACTATACTTGTGGGGTTTTTTTAAATAAAGTTTACTTATGGCTGTGTTCACACGGGCAGTTTGATCCATTGCCCTTGCTGTTCCCTTATGGATTTAAAGTGCACGATCAGACAGCAGCATCTGCCTGTCGATCCCCAGTTGTCCGAGTCCCCGCCCCCCCACTGCGTGTTTCTTTGACACCTAAGAAAGTCCAGTCTTATTTATTTATTTGATTTTTACCCCGCCCTACCCCACGAGGCAGGCTCAGAGTGGCTTACAAAGAAAACAACAATATACATTCAATATAAAATACACAATAAAGTTATTAAAACCATTAGTATGATGATGGCATCATGACTGTAATAAAGTGCATATACAGCAGTACCTCCACTATTGATGGGCTCAGGCTGGGGGGGGGGAAGTTGACACAGGGTGAGGGTGATACGGCACAGCTCATGTAAATGCCTGATGGAAGAGCTCCATTTTCATGGCCCTGCAGAACTGTGAGAGGTCCTGCAGGGCCCTGATCTCATCCGGAAGCTCATTCTAGTAAGTTGGAGCTGCCACCGAAAAAGCCTTGGACCTGGTCGATACCAGCCTGGCATCCTTGTGACCAGGGGGGCCAGGCGATTTTGCAACCCGGACCGCAGTGCTCTCTGGGGAACATGTGGGGAAAGGCAGTCCCTCAGGTAGGCAGGTCCCTGACCATAAAGGGCTTTAAAGGTCAAGACCAGCACCTTGAAGCGAATCCAGTATGCTATTGGCAGCCAGTGCAGTGCCTTTAGCACAGGCTGGATGTGGTCTCACACAGGGAGACCCATCAGCAGCCTGGCCACCGCATTTTGCACCAGCTGCAGCCTCCGGAGTTGCGCCAAGGGCAGCCCCATGTAGAGAGCATTGCAGTAGTCTAACCTCGAGGTGACCATTGCGTTGATCACTGTTGCCAGGTCATTGCGTTCAAGGAAGGGAACCAACTGCCTAATCAGCCGAAGTTGCTAAAAGGCTGCCTTGGCAGTGGCTGCTACCTGCTCCTCATTGTTAAGGAGGTGTCCAGGAGCACTCCCAAACTCCTGACCCCCAGCACTGGCACCAACGACGTCCCATTGAAAGTCAGTAGTGGGATCCCTACCCCCGATCCACTCCGACTCAGGCACAGGACCTCCATCTTCATTGGATTCAATTTCAATCAGCTCAGTCTAAGCCATCCAGCCACGTCCTGAAGCACCCAGTCTAGGTCTTCTGGGGTAGAGTTGGACTGACCGCCCAACAACAGATATAGCTGAGTATCATCCACATATTGATGACACCCTAGCCCATGCCTTCGGGCAATCTGGGCAAGGGGATGCATGTAGATGTTGAAAAACATTGGGGAAAGCACCGTCCCCTGAGGCACTCCGCAGATCAGCGGGCGCCTTCGGGACAGCTGCTCCCCAAGCACCACCCTTTGTCCCCAACCTTGGAGAAAGGAGACGAGCCATTGCAAGGCAAGCTCCTGAATCCCCATGTCGGCGAGGCAGTAAGTAAGTAGCTGATGGCCGACTGTGTTGAACGCCACCGACAGGTCCAACAACAACAGCACCACCATCCTGCCCCAATCCAGATGCCTCCGGAGGTCATCTGTGAGGGCGACCAGTGCTGTCTCCATCCCATGGCTTGAGTGGAAGCCGGACTGGAAGGGATCTAGCATAGAAATATCATCTATAAAGCTCTGCAACTGTATTGCCACCGCCCTCTCAATTAATTTGCCCAAATAGGGCAAATTGGAAACTCGCCGATAGTTAGCCAATTTGGCTGGATCCAGAGATGGTTTTTTAAAGAGAGGATGGACCACCACTTCCTTGAGAGCCCCCGGGAACAGCCCCTCAGAGATGGACTTGTTGATAATATCCCTGAGGGCATCTCAAGGACGTACTGTCCCAGCTTTAATTAGAAAGGGCACGGATCAAGGCTGCACGTGGTTGGACGTACTGTCGAGAGCAATCTGTTGACTTCCTTTAGACCGAATGGACTGAAATAATCCAAAATCGGACTAGAAGATGTGCATGGAACCTCGAGTTCGCTCACTGTCTCAATTGTGATGGGAAGGTCACGGCGAAGCGACAAGATTTTATTTGCAAAGTAGCTCGCGAAAGCCTCGCAGCCAATGTCCAATTCCCTAATGTTTGGTCTGCCCTGTGGCAGAACTGTTAACAACCGAATAGTTCTATACAATTGGGTTGGGCGTGAGCTTGCAGATGCAATCATAGCTGCGTAGAACTCCCTCTTTGCAGCTTTGACTGCCATCTCATAGGATCTTCTAAATGTCCTATAGGATGCTCTTGTTGCTCTGTCATGAGCTCTCTGCCACTGTCTCTCTAGCCATCTAAGCCTTTGCTTCATCAGCCAGCCTAGAGCGAGGGCACAGAGGGCATCTGGGCACGATCTCATCGATGGCTGCTGAGAGTCAGCCATGCCAATCCTTGACTAGCTCATCCAATGAGCTGCTAGGGGGCCATCTGAAGCTGCAAAGGGTCCAATACACTTGCCACCCATACAGGGTTGGGGTGGAACATTCGTGCGGGCCTTCAGGGCAAAGTGGTCTGACCACGGAACTGCCATAGTAGTAATGCAGTCCACCGCAAAGATCAAGTGGAGCATGTGCCCCGCACAATGAGTAGGAGCCATTACATATTGAGAGAGTCCTCGCAACGCCATGCATGACACAAGGTCATGCAGAGCCCCCGGGAACAGCCATGCACGACACCAGGAGGCCTGTGTGGAGGCCATGTCATCGGCATGGACATTGAAGTCACCCAGGACTATCAGTCTAGGGTGCTCCAATGCCCAGCCTGATATGGCCTCCAACAGGGATGACAGGCTGTTTGTCAGTGCGTTGGGCAGATGGTATACCAACCAAACAGCCAAACCCTCCTTGGCCTCCCACACAAAGCCAGTGGACTCTCTGCCCATGAGCCTTGGTGGCAGGAGCACCCTGAAGGTGTAAGCCTCCCGGATGAACAGAGTCACTCCTCCCCCCTCCCCTTAGTCTGGGATTGGTGGAGGACCGTGAACCCATGAGGAGCTAGTTGGGAGAGAGCTACCGTTTCCCCATCTCGCACCCAGGTCTCGGTCATACACGCCAGGTCCATATCCTGCTCAAGCAGGAAGTCCTGAAAAACCATGGTCATTGTTTATGGACCTGGCATTACACAACACCAATGTCGGAGAGGGGTCATTAATCCTAGCACCACCTTTGGGATGGGACACAGGCTGGAAGGGGACCAAGCTCTTCTACTTCTCTGTCCCCTTCCTTTCCATGTCTGCCTGGGCCCACCGCTATACTTTCCCCTCCCCAGGAGCACTGGTATCCCCTACTCGGCCATCGCCCATTAGTGGTCTTTGCTAGAGCCACAGACCAATAATAGGCTGTCTGATGGTTTGATGTTATTTAAGTACAGCTGACAATGGCAGTTCTCCCAGTGCTTTTGGTCTTAGGGAGTCTCAGCAGTCCTAGTCTATCCTAATGGATGATCAAATCTCAATTAATCTAACAATTTGGTACAAAAATACTCTAGTTCATCTGGCCAGTGAAATAAATAAAGGCCAGTAATGACGCAATTTACATTAAAATTCTAACCCCAATTTGTCAGATAAGCCAAATATAGATAATTTCAACAATAGGATAGCCAGTCCCTAATAATTAATTGACTAATCAGTACAATTAAGTGTAACCCCTTCAATTAATTGCTCCCACAATTAGACCTTAATTAATTATAGTAAACAGTAAATAATCCTACAATAAATACCCCTAGCTAATATCCAATATAAATTAATTTTGGTCTTACAACCCTCTCTCTAGGATATCTTAACTATGATGTCTTAGTAGCCGCTTATAACCTCCTCCAGTCCATGGTTTGAGCTTGTTCCAAAAGGGATTTCCTGCTGTCTGATTGCACTCTTGCACAGGTCTGACTGATTTCTTGTTTTCCATTCGCCATTTTTAAAAAAGTAGTTAGTAATGTGCGCACAACTGCTTATTCGCACCTCTCTCTCTCTCTCTCTCCCCGCTCCTACAGGGGTTGCTCAAAACTTTGTTTTTTTTAAAAAAAACTCTAAAAGAAAGACACCTCTTTTCTTCAGCTTTTTTCTGTCCTTTGGGGAAGGGGTAAATTAAAAAGATTAGAGGGAGGACAGCAGTGAACTCTATATCCCAGCATTCTCAGCAAGCGCTTGTGCGATTGCTCAGAGGGCAAACTTGTAAAAAAAATGGCTGACAGCCCCACGAAGTACATATCCCAGCAGGCTCATCTGTGCTTGTGGGCATGCTCCAAGGACCAACATTTTGAAAAAATGGCCGATGGGCTGACTCCATGCCTGCTGCTGTCTGATCACTCCAGGGCCAGTAGAAGTGCTTTGAAGCACGCTAAAAGGAGTGAGTCTGATCACGATTCTCTGGAATAAAATAATCTGGCTCAATAAGAGGCGGAGCAACAATGGATTGAAGTGCCTGTCTGAACACAGCCTTATGATATGTTTACTTATGATCTCAAGGAGATCATAGCACTGTAAATGGTCTTTGTGCATGCACACACCTTTATCCTTACAAGAACCCTGAGGAATCGGCATATCTGAAACAGAGTGACCGGATGAAGGCAGCCTTCATGGATGAGCAGCAATTTAGACCTGCCTGTCCCTGTTCTTTCACACTGGCTCTCAAAAAGACTGTTAGGATAAGAAATGATTCAAAAAATGCCTTCTATTAATCCATTTGTTCTTACAGTGTGCGGTTGGGAGTTATGCATAATTAAAACTTAGACAGTCTGTGGAAGTAGAAAGCTAACTCATTAGTTGATCTAATAATCATTTTGATCACCTATTTTTTCGGGGGGAGGATATATATAGCAAGAACAGTAATTTTTCATGTAACTATTTTAAAGATGTATTGAATATTGCCTAATGTAATTGCATCTAAACTGCATTGAAGTTTGTGTCATTAACTGGAGCTCTTCAGTTCCCCATTGGAGAGATAGTGTGCTATAGTGGTTAGAATGTCAGATTCAGATCAGGAAGACCTAGGATGAAGTCCTAATCAGCCATGGAACTCAATGCATGAACCTGGGCCAGTCATTCTCTCACATAACCTACCTCATGGAATTGTTGTGTGGATAAAATAGGGGAAGGAAGAACCTATTATGTTGCCCTGAGCTCCTTGGATAAAAGGTGGGATTAAAATTCACTAAACAGATTTAGAACAACAACAAAAAACCCTTAAGGACCTTGTCTCTTCTCTCTCCCCTATGGCTTCAGAGGACAGGAGGTTTGTTTGGCCAAGTGGACACCTTCATAGAGCCCAGCAGTCCACTGCCGCCCCACATGGCTAGCCAGAGACCCCTACAGTTCACAGAGGTGGGGAGTGAAGATTTGGACTCTCCCGTCTTCCTTGATGACTTCCCACCAGAACAGCACACCAATGTGAACAACAGCAACAGCAATGCCAACAACAACAAAACAACATGGTAAAGTCAGGTTTGGAAGCTGAAAATGGGAACCCATTGGTCCTTGTCAACAAGTTAGAAGGTCATATTCATTTTAAAGGACTGAGTCTGGCATGAGTCCTAGAGTAGGGATGCTACAAATTTCTCCACAAACACATTCAACTGACCATGTTTGAAGATGGTGATTAAATGTGAACCAATCACTCAGTCTGTACAACTCATACTGAGTAACCATGAATGCCTGCCAAACTGGTTTGCACTGGGTTTCCCCAAAATTGCATGTATGCAAAGATGCTCTCAATTCAAACTAATTGATGGCCATTAGTGTCACTAAGGGCTACTTAGACAAATGCCAAAGCATAGAATTTTATTGCAACACAGCATTTATTGATGACTGCTTTATATGAGTTTTGAGAGATCTAATTCTCTCTTTAAACAATTGTCTGCTAAGGAGAGATGTGATGTTCTTTCTTTTTCTTTTTTTACCATTTTTTACCTTTAAACATGCTTTGTGTACCTAAATTTGATAGATTTCTGCTGCCATCAGGAATTAAAATTCCAAATCTCTCTTAGGACTGCCAAGCAGCGGCGGGGGATCCACACGCGACAGGGATCCTGTGAAGACGTGCGGATCCCCCACCGCGGCTTGGCAGTCCTACTCCTGGTAGAATGACCTATGGTCTGGGCACTTCAGAGGACTATGTGGCCCTGAGGAAGAACTGTACTGATTGCTGGGATAAGCTTAAATAAAAATTGATTTATTTAATAAAGAACAAAATAGGTTTCTGGTTATTTTGAACTGTTACTGAAAAAAAGGAACTTGTAAATATAACTGGAAAAACTTGGTGTTACAGTCACTCAGACGTCACTCTGACAGGCATAGACTCTCAGTATAATCTTTTTCTCTCTCTGATATATATATATATATAACCAAACGAGCTAATCTCCTTGTCTTATTCACCCAGAACAGAATCAGCTCTTATAGTCACTCAGACTAAACTGCTTGCCTTATTCACACAGAATAGAGGCAAAATTCCATAGTCACACAGACCATGCTGTCTCTTCAAACTTCTCACACAGAACTCTGTCATAAAACATCTCAGAGTCATACAGATTCTCTTCAAACCTCTCCCATACTTGTATCTCTCATATTACAGAATCTCCTCATAGACACATACACAGATTCCTTTAGACACCCCTCCTCCCACATTCTCAGTCATTAGCCAATCACAGCACACTCATCTCCCCATATCGCTCTCCTTACATTACCGCAGTCAAACTCAACATTTAAAGACACACACACCAAAACATGGAATCATTATAAGAGCACTTACACAGCAAGGAGTGGGTGGGTGGGGGAACAGGCTGTTTGAGAACATGTATGTGTGAAAAACCAGTTAAGCTGTGCTGTATGGTTTGTAAGGAATACAGTGAAGCAACCTGCCAACACACATACAAACAGATTGAAAAACTATTGGACCAATTGTTGGAGAACCAGGTCTCTTTTTGCAACTGGTGACTAGGATATAAGCCAGACTGGCAGATGTTCAATCATCCATAACAGGGGTGGCCAAACTGTGGCTCACACATATTGTGCAGCTCCCAGCAGGGCGGCTGGGGAAGCTAAATATCATTAGCAAACAAATGTCATGGGACGAATAAATATCATTATGAATATCTGCTTTTACAGCTTTTGTTATTATTTTTGACAGTCTCATTTTAATGTTAATAAAAATCAAATCTGCATATTTCCCAGTAAAAACCTGTAATATTTGTTCATGTCTTGTGACTCTCGAACATCTGACATTTATTCTATGTGGCTCTTATGGTAAGCAAGTTTGGCCACCCCTGATCCATAAGATAAAGAATCGAGTGAGTTCAGGTGTTCATGTGTGTATAGCAGCTGGTCCTAGTATAAGCAAATAAACCATCCTTTAACAATTGTGTTGTTTCAGTCTTTAAAGCCCAAAGCAGCCTGGGCTGAGGATATCTGAAAGGTTCTCCCATGTAAACATGCCCATGCTTGAGGCCTCTCTCTCACTCCCTTCCCCAATGGAGGTAGGTGGGGACCTGACAGAAGGCCTTTTCTGTTGTGGAATATCCTGCCCAGAGAGATCTCTCTGATGCCTTCACTATTGAATAAAATGGAGCTTATGAGAAGTTCCATTTTTTTCTATTATTCTTGTCAAGGGGCAGCATTCTGCACCAGCTGACACTTCTGAACCATCACAAATAGACACGTTGTGTAGATCAAATTACAGTAGCCTAGCTTTGCAGGTACAAAGGTATAAGTGATGGCTGCTGGGTCTCTGGGTTTGAAAGAATAGGCACTGCTTTGTTTCCAGACAGAGCTGGGGGGAAAGCTCTCCTGGCTGCTGTGGCAACCTGAGCCTTTATAGAGAAGGATGCAAGAACAGCAGCCCAAGTCTTCTATCCTGCATGACCGAGGTGAGAATTGAACCTCATCAGTAATGGGAGCTCCTCCCTATCCTCAAATCACAGGCCTTGTTGATTATTTCCGTTTCCCCCCAGTTCTAATCTCAGTAGGCTGAGGAACAAATCATAACAGAAAATGGGCTGTGGCACTGGCAGTAACTTGGGCTTTTTCCTTTGGAAATCATATCCTCATGGTTTGGAACTGGGAGTTTTTGTGGAATTCACCCTCAATGCTTTTCTCCCTAGGATGGCATATGAAAATGAGCTGAGGGGAGAGACGGTGCTACCACCATCTCATCGGCCACTTGTCCTGGGTGAGTTCCTACCTCTTGCTCATGCCTTTGAGAAGCTTCTTATTCCTTGTCCAAGAGAAGTGATGCTGTCTGTGAGCAAAATATTTCCAGAGTAGGTCTCAGTCCCCATCCTTTCTAATGGTGGGTGGATAGGAACCTGTGACACTCACACATAAGTTCACAGTCTCTCTCTCTCACACACATACACAGATACACATAGGAGGCAGGGATTGCTCTGCTGTTAGTGAGGCAGTCTGTTTGAGTAACTCAAATGTCTGCCTATTCATATTGCAACAGAAATTGGCCAAGTAAAAATATTATCATCCCTATTTTGTAGTTCAGCCAGAGCTCTAGCAGCAATGCCATTTTAAAGGTTGCCATGTATAATTCTCCACAATCCCACATCTAGCTCTCGTTCCCTCTCCTCCAGCCAACAAATGCTTCCTTCAGCCTGAAAAGCAACCAAGGAAAATAAGCCAGGTGCAAAGACATGGTGTCACAAGGTGTTCAGAACTTCCGCTTTCCACGTGCCAGGTAAATGTGAGCTCAGCCCTGTTGCTTTCTTCTCCCCATACTTGTCTGGAAAGGCCTCAGCCCACTCTGTGCTTTCAGTGTTCCCTTTACAATGCCACCGGAGAATATGGCCATACTGTTTGTGGACTGTCAGCAAAAGCATCCAGCCTGGAGCTCACAGCATTGGATGGGGAGGGGAGAGAAGAGTGACTATGCAGAACAAGGTCTGCTCGGTCCACATGGCTGCCTGGTAAAAATGGCTGCCTGGTAAAAATGAGGGCCCGGCATCCAATCAGAATGAGGGATCTTCTAAACTCACCTCTAGAGGCCCATACCAATTATATAGTAAACTGAGTCTTGTTTCCCTTTCTTCTCACACCTCCCCACAGATGCCTGGTGGTGTCTGGCTCATCCATTCCCTCACAGCAGGCTTACTTCATTTGATGCACCATACCAGCTCCATGAAAAGATGGATGCTTTTTGCTGTGCTACCTCTTAGGCTGTCAGTGTACAAAACCCAGAATGCAAATGGTGAAAGAATATTATGGCATACTGCTGCATCCAAGTATTACTGTGTGCAACCTTATATGAACCCTGAATTGATTCTTAAACTCCAGGCAAGGTTCAGTTTGCATATCTTTTCCTTACTGAAGATAATGCCATATATACATTGTGCTAGAAGCCTAATGAAAATAGCAATCTTCCTCTAAGGAAGGTCACAGGACAGCAGGGGTAAGGCACGTGTGATGCAGTTGGCAGAGCCCCTGCTGCACCCAGGGCAACAAGGAGGCTGACAGCTGATGCCAAGCAGTTCCCACTCTAGTATGACTGTTCTTGTTTTTACGCAGTTGCCCCAAAAGATGCCCATTGACTCTCAGCAAGAGGCAGAAAATGGAAAAGTGCTACAATCTAGGAACTCCACTGAAGCAAACACATCAAGGGACAAGGAAACCTCCACCCCAGCTATTCTCCAGCTTATTCAGGAGGTACAGCAGCAGAATGACACAGACAGAGTCAAGGGCAGGGACATTCTTTAGGGATGGACTGGTAAAAGTTCCAGCCTGCAATGTGAGAACAGAGCGAGGGAGACAAGGCCAGCTATGGCATCTAAGCAGAAAGCAGTTATGGATGTTGGGTTGTAGTGAGGGGGTACAGTAGAAAAAAACTGTTTGTTTTTTTTAATGTGCAAGGGAAGCCTCTCCTGGGGGCAGTTACCAAGGCAACCTTGTACTCCTCTCTGTTCCTTCCTAGAACATATTTTAGGGCTAATTTATACTAACAGCAGAATCAAGCAGTATGTCTCATTCTGGCCTTTACTGCTTCAAGCGAGGTCGCGTACTATATTTAAATACTCTGTTACAAAAAAAGACCCAAGCCCTTCCCTGTATATAGAAAATTAGTATGGAGAAGTTTGCTTTCTAGCCTTTTTCTGGATGCAATTCTACTATGTGTAAGACATTTTTCATGGGGGGGGGGGGGAATTCAGATATGCATCCACCCTATAACATCCTAAAGGGGTATAATTCAGTGTATATAGAAAATTAGTATGGAGAAGTTTGCTTTCTAGCCTTTTTCTGGATGCAATTCTACTATGTGTAAGACATTTTTCATGGGGGGGGGAATTCAGATATGCATCCACCCTATAACATCCTAAAGGGGTATAATTCAGGAAAGCGTCACCATTTTTTGCTGCTGATTGTATAAACGGGCTGTTTATTGGTCCAACTACCAAACATTTTGTGGGGGTTCAATGAGGGGGCTGGGTCATTTGGCATCAAACCCATGACTTCTCACAGTGCATTCTGAGATCCTGTAAGCTTCTTTTTATCTCCTTAGTGCCATTTGCATGAGACAGGGCTAGTGAATGACCCCTATTTCAGAGACCTCATTTTGCTTCCAATCTCTGCTACCATTTCCTTAGCAAGCTTCATTTCTTCTATAAATTGACCCAAGGACCATCCAGCATAGCATCTGAGTGGTCAACTGCTAAAAATCTAGCTCTGTGCATTTTTTCCTTGAGTTGAAGTGACCACTCAGATTGAAGACGAGCAAACAGTGTAGGAAGGGTACTGGTTTTGGTGATCCAGATCTTTATTTAGTAGAGTGCACTTGGCTTTAACACAGCAGTGCTTGTCATGAATCTACCATGAGCTTGCAGGACTACAAAGTTACACAGAGCCATCTTTCAGTTTGAAACAAAATAATCTACTTTATTCTAGAAATACATACATGATAGTGCAGGGTAGAGATACAGAGACAGTTCCTGTGCTAGCTAACTAGGAGATGGAAGCAGATGCTGAGAATCATCCTGCTTTCCATCTTGTGGAGAGGGGGGGGGGGGGGAGATGGAAGGAAGTTGCTTTTCCCTAAAGAGTGTTGATCTACACTTCAAAGGGATTCTCAGTGATAGTAAACAGGAAGAAGCCTAATGTCTACCTATCTGCGTGCAACTCTGGTCACTTGCTTCTGGAGGCTGAGACACTGAGATGTTTTCCGCACGGTCTTCCCGCTCCTGCATTTGTATTCCTCCGCCTCTTTCAATCATTTCTGCTGATTTTTCAATCATTTCTGTTTTTTTAGTCCGAGGTGCAAAAATGCAGTTTGTCCTCTCTTGCAGCACAGCAGAAGACTTGTGTTCTGCACCACAAGAGGGGGCAAACTGCATTTTTGCTCCTCATACTACAAAAACCTCTGCGGAAACAAGCTAAATAGCAGAGGAATACAAATGCAAGAGCAGGGAGACCCTTTTGTGCGGAAAATGTCCCAGACATCACATCTGGTACTTCCAACAAATAGGCATCTGATTGTACCAGATGGGGCTGAGAAGAGTTCTTTCTAAAGTTTTTCAAGGAATTTAACTTCCATTTCCTTTGCTACAGGCTCTGATCTCTGGGGGACTCCACTCCCTTGTCAAAGACAGTTCATTTCTGAAACTGGTGCGAGATGAGATGGCTGCTGCCTTCCAGACTGAGGTGACAGAAATGGAGGAGATTGCTGCAACATTGTTGAATGGAAAGGAAAGTTTGGCTAGGTCTTTGTGCAGGTCCCGTAGCTTCACCAGCTCCTTGGAGGCCACTCCAGATACCAGACTGTGAGATGTTGTTCCTAGACCTTTTTTTTTTTTCCCAGAAGAGCTGCTATACAGTGTTGCCTGTTTTCAGGTGGCTCCTGTGAAAACACTGCACTGCCTCCATGGACTGGTTGCTCTGCAACATGACAGGCACACAGAGAGATTGCAGAGGGAGAAAATATTTTCCGTGCTTGTCCAAAGAAGTGATATTAGAAATGGGTCTTCCAGGGTGTTTCACACAGGTGGAGATGGCACTACTCAGCAGGTCTCTCTACTTTCATGAGCTAAATAGGATAAATATTCCTGAAGAGAGATATCCAAGTTCCGTCCTAGTTCGTTTCTTTGTTCTAGCACCTTGGCAAACATCTCAAAAAAATGTCTTGTGATGAAATTGTTTTTAACTTTTAATAAACTGGCAGAACCAAGAAAGATGATCAGCTCTGATTTATATTCATATATGCATAAGGTGGGTATGCGGGGCTTCTGCTGCTGAATTTTCCAAGGACCCCTCCCTCCCCCCAAAATGAATCAGCTTAAATGATTATGAAAGGATTTAGTCTACTGCAAGATATTCATGTTAGTAGCACCAAAGTAATTATTTTAGTATCTTGTATATATTTTACAATATCTATCTATCTGAATTGCTAACCTACCCCATTCCTAGAATGCAGAGTAGTTTACAATTTAATAATAGCATATAAGCAATTATCAGTGCTAAAATATCCCATGCGTTAATACTAGTTTAAATATGCCTTCCAAAAGCCAGCCTAATAAATATTTGGGAAAGATGCTATGGATTTGGTGAGTTGGGTGTTCATCATACTCCCTAGACTTGTTAGTTGTTCTTGGGCTTTCCACATAGGTGTGTGTTATTTTTTTTTAATTCTGGTCCCATACTGCTTCAGTTTATCCCCTAGTTTCCACAAACATTTTTGTGCCTTAGTTTTCAGTTTTTTGGGGGTCCCCTGGTCTTTTCCTATTTCTTCTGAGACCAGCTTTACCCCAATGTTTTTGTAGAAGCTGGTTTTGAGTTATCTTTTCCTTTATGCAGGGGTCATTTCATAGAAAAAGAGCTGCAGGAGCTCATTAGCATAACTTATTAGCATATGCCACACCCCCTGACATCACCGGAAGTGTGCACCAGCCCCTCTGACAGGCAGAAGCACCTGGGATCCATTCTTTCCCCCCTCTCCCTTCCCTTCGCCTCCAAGTCAGGCGAAGGAAAAGAGGAGGGGGAGGATCTCAGGTGCTTCTGCCTGACAGAGGTGCTGGCATGCCCACAGCCAGCCTGGGTGAATTATAGAATCATAGACTCATAGAGTGGGAAGGGACCTCCAGGGTCATCTAGTCCAACCCCCTGCACAATGCAGGAAATTCACCAATACCCTACACACACCCCAGTGACCCCTGTTCCACGCCCAGAATATGATTTTAAAAAAAAACCTCCAGGATCACTGGGGGCCAAACTGGCCTGGAGAAAAATTGCTTCCTGGCCCCAAAGTAGTGATCAGCATT
>NW_015166430.1:402005-414296 GCF_001447785.1 Gekko japonicus | reverse complement strand
AAGAAATCTCTCACAATTATGCAGCCATAGCAGGCAGGAGGGAAGCAGGCGAATACCTCCAGCGCCAGAGACTTGTAGAGGAAGAGTCAAACTTTGGGGACTCACCTGTGCATCAGAGGGCCAAGGCAGCAGGAGGCAAGAAGCCTGGGCAAGCTGGGCTCCTCCATGCCTGGCAGAAGATGAAGTGCAGAGGCGAGAGGTGGGCAAGCAGAAGAGGCACTCAGCCAGCCGCACAAGCTGCATGCAGTGAAACTCCCACCGCCCCAAGCTTCAGGGCTGCCTCGTTAAAGGAGTGCGGAGGCCAGACTCACAAATGAGAGAAAGCAAGCTCAGGGTTGGTGGGTCGCATTTTGGGCTGTGGAAGAGGAACCGGCTCCATTCCTGGAGTTCTCTCGAGTTCCTGCGCTTTTGGTTTTGCTTTTTGCCAATCCGCCTCCCAAGACTGCTCCAGGTGCTCCGGCCTGAGGGCTGCTGGGGGCGGGGCTCAAGTGCTCATTACTTGTGGAGCTGAGGCTCAATGTCTCCAGCTGCTCCGCCACCTTCCCTTCCCTTGGTTTGCTTGGGGAGCCCGAGCAAGCCGGCTGCTGGAGGGAAGGAGAGGCAGTTTAAACCACCTTCCCTTCCCTTGGCTTGCTCAGGATCCCCGTGGCTGCAGAGAGCCTGAGCAAGCCAGCTGCTGGAGGGATGTGCATTCGGTTAGTCTGAACCGAATGCACCCCCAAAAATGGCCCATTCGGGCCCCTTTCAGGCTGCTGCGGGCCAAATCTGAATCGGCCTGCCCGCAGTTCTGCCCCATTATATCCTATGGGCCATTGAAGTCAATGGCGACAACATAGGGTATATTCTGGGGGCTGGAGGAGAAGGGGTTTGAGGGAGAGGCTCCAAAATCACAGGGTAACTGCTGGAGCCTCTCCCCAAGATACCCGCCATGTTTCAGGAACATTGAGCCAGGGGAACCAATTCTACGGGCCCCCAAACACGTTGCCCCCATCCCCTTCATTGTTCTCTATGGTGGGGAAAAAGTTACTTTTTAAGGAGCCCCTAAGGAGAGCTGGGGGAGCCAGAGTGACCTCTCGCTGAGAGGTGGAATTTGCCCCTACGTGTCCAAGGCCACCACCCTTGGGCTCAGGGAGGTGGGGAACATTTCGCCCCCCCACCGTGTCCCAACTGATGGCTGGTGGGAGCAGGGGGCGAGGCTTATGTGCCCTTCCCCGGGTTCCTGACTGGTGGAGCGGTGCTCTGGTGTGCTCCAGCAGGAACCGAGGCCTTCCTTTACGCATAACATTTCTGTTGGTTTTCTTTGTCCTGCCCACTCTGTGCACCTCCAGCCCACTTTTCAATGATTGGACTGTTGTCCCCATCAACCCACTCCCTCCCCCACTGAAGATTTCATTTTTTAAATTTTGTTAAAAAGTCACTAAAATACCAATATATTGATATACTGCTGTAATGATAGGTCAAGCTGAATTCCCAGCTTTCTCTTTTTAAAAAGTAAGTCTCTATCTCTTTTAATTGTGGAGATATAAGGGGAAAGGCATATCTCTGGAAAGGAGGGAGATAAAGACTTACTTTAACAAAAATTTGGGAAGTCAGAGAACCCATTTGACCCATCTGTATAGCAGTATGTTGATATATTAGTGCCTTTTCAGAAATGCAGCCATGATATCCATCTATCAACATAAGCATGTACACAAAATAAAAAGGTGTGTGTGCTTTGACGCCACTGATGACGACAGCACCCTCCCTTGAAAAATCCTCATTATTTAAGGCACACGAGAAAGAAAATTGACTCTACAACTGTAAAAATGCAGAGGAAAGCAGACATGTTTGTCTGTAGTGGTTTGGTGTAGTGGTTAAGTCTGCGGACTCTAATCTGGGAGAACCAGATTTGATTCCCCACTCCTCCACTTGCACCTGCTGATGTGACCTTGGGTCAGTCACAAGCTCTGGCACAGCTGTCCTTGAAAAAGAGCAGTTAGTGTCAGAGTTCTCTCAGCCCCACCCACCTCACAGGATGTCTGTTGTGGGGAGGAAAAGGGAAAGGAGTTTGTAAGCTGCTCTGAGACTCCAAGTGAAGGGTGGGGTATAAATCCAATCTCTTCTTCTCTTCTTCTTCTTCTTCTGGAAGCATTGTGCCCAAACCAATCCTGATGCTTGTAAATCGACTGCCAAGAAAATCAGGAGTAAGTCGAGGGTGCAGAAAAGCCCTTAGTCTCCGCACTAGAATCTTGTAGCTGAACTTAAAGAAAATTCTATGGCCATGAGCAGCCACCCCAAACACCCCTCTATGTGAGCCCGGACTTGGTGCATAGATGAAGAAGAAATTTTGTTTCCTTTTGGCAACTGTGAAAGAAACAAGTACGAACAGCTCAAGTGATTTTGTGAACCTTTGTCTGGAAAAAAAAAGTTGACTAGTCATGCCTCTGATGCTGTGGGGACTGGATTTTCCTATACACAACAAAGCTGACACTGCAATATGAAGACCTGAGAGACTTCCATAGGAGGCTGTTACAGCTGTCTATTGTGTTGGTAGTTAGAGGCTGCTTCCTTCCGTGTAACTCTTGTAGCTGCTGCAAATACAGAAGCCTTTGCAGTGATAAGAGAATGTCTACACAAAAGTTCTCCTTGCAGTTTCCCTGCCTCAGTTCTTTTTGGCTGCCATCACCCCCTTGCTCAGCCACCATTCAATGGCTTTTTTCAGATTTTTATAAATCAGTAATAGCTATATCACTCTGGGTAACTAACAAATCTGAACATATGATGCAAACCTGGTTTTAGACTATCCCTGACTCATTTTATTAAGTTCCCTTGGAAGACAGGATGAATCAACACTGCAGCTCTTCTAACATCCAAATTAGACTGGTATTGATTAGGGAAAAACAGAGGTACACAGATACTCACAGTCCCAAATTTGCTACATCATGGGAACCCTTGAGATCCAGAAGTTCTGTTCATAAACTGTTTGGAGTTTCCCTTATGTATCCCACAGCATTTTAACCATGTAATTAACACCATTATCTAGCAATAAATGTGAGGACTAGCTATAAGCAAGGAATGAAGAAAACTATAAACATACATACACAAATAATATGTATGTATGTATATGTGTGTACGTATGTATACACTAGGGTTGCCAAGTCAAAATTTCTCCTTACGGTGGGACTCCTGGGTTGCGGCTGGAGCGCGTGCGCACACTGTGCGCATGTCACCCGGAAGTGACGTGACGACGCCAGGCACGCTGTGGGTGGGGCCACGACCATCCGAGGGAAAACCATAGAGTTTTCCCTTGGATGACTGTGGCCCCGCCCCCAGCGTGCCCGGCCTGGTCGCATCACTTCCGGGTGACACGCACGTCGGGGTGAGGTTCTCCCCGGGGCCCGATCCGCTGGCGGCAGGGAACGGGTCTCTGGGGCGGGGGTTTCCCCGCCCCCCGGGGGGACTTGGGAAGCCTAGTATACAAATACACAAATAATATGTATGTATGTATATGTGAGTACGTATGTATACACACACTGAGCTGTATAACAGCAGTCTAGTACTATCTCTGTCTTCAGGAAAAACCATAATGCTAAAACACAATTTAAGCTAAATATAAAATAGTTATATCTTAGGTTCTTCAGCCACCAAAGTTCCCATAAAGCTTGATCTCCAAAAACAATAAGAGTCCCATGAAGACTCTCCTAATGCAGCTGAATGATTTCCAAGAACATCAGCATTTACAACAAATGTGTACTCCCTGTGTTCTACTCCCAAAATCTTGATACTTCCTTCATTAACACAAAGAAAGAGAACAAATTTCAGACAGCTGAAGGTAACATATTCAAATTGCCTTAGATTACAGCTGAAATTTTTTTGAAAACATTTTGAAAATATCATTACCTTTCAGCTTTCAATATCAACTGTCAATGCCTTCAAATATTGAAATCCCATCCCATGAGATGTCAAGTACTGGAGTAGAATACGGGGTGTGGTATCCAAGTTCAGTTTCATTAGGCCTATTTACACAGGCTGAGCACTTTAAAAAAATGTATAGAGACTTATATTCATTGACGTCCTTACTAATGCCTTCATTTCCCCCCCCAGAAGACTAGAAAATCAGTTTTTCCTTCTAACATTTTACCTAAGCAGTCTCCGAACTAGTGCTAGTTTTCAGTGTAATTGACTGGGGGGTGGAAGGTGATGGTTTGTTGCTTTGTTGCACTGAGACAGACATAGCCATGGTTGCTATTTTTGCTTTTTAAAATCAGGGCAGGTGCTGGCTTCTGCTGTGCTCACAGAGATAAATTAAAAATAGCAAACAACCAAAGACTGATAAATTCTCAAGCTTTAGTGCAGGTGGAAAAGATGGTTGTGATGGTATTAATCATTTTTAAAGGGATGAATTAAATACTATGTAGAATCACACATTATTCATACTTCAAGGAGATGCCATATAGTTTTATGGCATCATTACAATACAGTAATATAGCTACTAGTGATTTTTAAAAATCAGCAAAAATCCCTCTGGTAGGGTGGGTGTTAGTGACTTTGTAGGTGCAAAGGGAAATTGAGGGAAAACACAAGGAATATTGCTACATGAATGCTCTTTTGTGACTACAAAGCCTGCATTTACAGCAGTAAAAAAGTATGCAATGGGGAATCATTGCTGGATGGAAATGGCCTTTATAGCCTTTATGTAGGTCTTTCAAATATGGTTGCCAACTTTTCTACCAGCCTTTGTTTCTGTTATTACTAGCAGCTTGATCTACAGACATACCATGAAAACTTCTCTTAGTTGGTATAAAAGCAGCTGAAAGGTTGTAGCTCCATAGTGTCTCTCCTCCTCTGTCATAACACCCCAGTTTCCTTACATTTTACATGCAGTGTGCATGTGTGTGTGTAACAGTCAGTCTGACATAATCTCCATAGCCAGCTTCTTACAGAACTGGTTCCATCTCAAGTGCTAATAGATATTAAATACAGAGGAATTATGCATCCCCAGAGAGAAGCTGAATCAATAGACCCTAGCTTCTCTCTCAGCTAGGGCTTTTGTTGTTGTTGTTAACTCAGAAAGGGGGAAAGGATAAGGGGGGCTGCACACACAGCCAAGCCCTATGAAAAGGGAACAGGAAAGGGCTTCCTCTAGAGTGGCTAAAGGATATCCTCTTCTCTCTGGGGACCAAGCTCTATTGTAGGCAGCCCAGGCAACTGAAGCCCCTGGAGCCACGAGTACCTACTCGCCCAGCTGTCAAAGGACTTGTTTCAATTTCTAAACATTTAATTACAATTTAGTGTTGAGAGGAGAGCAAAAAGGCTACAGGAGGAGACTAGCAAGACGGGATACTCTCTTTACTGGCAACGTCTGAGCTGTCCAAAAGGAAGATTATGACTGTGCCTGGAGCACTGCGGCCTTTATCACATTTAATTTCATTTCACTTTGTCCCCTTTTTAATTCATGTCTTTTCATTTCACTTTGTCTCTTCCCCCATCCCATTTGCAGTACACAACATAAAACCCCCCAGAAAAATCATTAAGTAAAAGGATACATAATCAGGGATATATAGCAAGCTGGGGCACTAATGTGCAAGAAGACCAGGCAAACACTCCAGCCTGCTCTTTCAGGCCTAATACTTGCCAGGAAAATTTCAGTCTGGCATCATTCTAGTCATGGTACAAGCAAAGCCTGGGGCTGTAGAATGCCTGCCTCCCTGTTCAGTCTTCAACTGCCTTTCCCATCGAGTTATACTACCCTGTTCACAAGTTACAGAGGACTCATGTACAATTTGTGCACTGTGGACACTTGATTTTTTAAAAAATGCTTTGAATAATTTCCATGTTATCCAGGACACTTGATTTTTAAAAAAATGCTTTGAATAATTTCCATGTTACATGCAAGCATGTAGAGCCGAATGGGTAATGAAAACTACACACTTATCCAGGTACTGCTCCATGGTTTTATTTATAAAGTGAACATGTGTCAGTTCCTTCATACAAACATGTGTATACCCTGCTGAGGTCCCTCCCCACCCCTTTCCTCCCCACTCCTTTCCTCCCCGGGCTCTACCCCTCAAATCGACAGGTATTTCCCAACCCAGAGTTGGCAGCCCTGTAACTGGCTATGGAACCGCTTTCCAGACCCTTGGAACCCAGAAGACATGGCACAGGAGGAGATGGTTTTCTACCTTAGCTGCCACTGCATAACCCCAAATCAACATAAGTCGGGGTGGAGGGAACCATACCTGTTACCATGAGGTTGTCCTCGCATACTACCCACAGGTTAGCAAAATGACTTGAGACAGCCCTGCCTTATAGCTGAGCAGAAGGAAATAAACACGGCTTGCCTCCCTCTATTTTCCCCTTCCCTCTGCCGCCCCACCAGCCACAGCTGGGACACTCACCTGGAGCTTCCTTCTAGAGCTTGTTGTATTTCTTCCCACAACATGGCTTACTCCTAGTTGACTATAAAAGCCACACTATTTTTTTCTATGGGATTCTTGGCCACAGTAGTAGATATAATGGTCTTCTGAGTTAAATTCACGCATTCCTGTCCCCTTTGGTTCACTGATTCCCAAGATATCAATGTTCAGTCTTGCCATCTCATTTTTGACCACGTCAAGCTTACCTTGATTCATAGATCTTATATTCCAGGTTCCTATGCAGTATTGTTCTTTGCAGCATCGGACTTTCCTTTCACCATTGGACACATCCACAGCTGAGCATCCTTTTGGCATTGGCCCAGCCGCTTCACTCTTTCTGGGGTTACTTGTACTTGCCCTCTGCTCTTCCCCAGTAGCATATTGGAGACCTTCCGACCTGAGGGGCGCATCTTCCAGTGTCATGTCTTTTAGCCGTTTGTTACTGTCCCCTGTCGCTACATGCTCACAGTCTTCCAGCTTGCTCTGATGATATATTATTCCCCAGAGGCATGATGAGACAGTCACATATTATTTAAAATCAGTTACATTTTGAATATTCACTCAGCAGCATTCATCATGATGGTACAGATTCAAAACTTACTGGATAGAACTACACTACCTAGGAGGCGAAGCATTATGAGAACTCACAAAGTGTTTGCGGTCTAATTTAGGACACTTGATTAACACGAACACACTTGCTTGAACAGTCAGACAGGCAAAATGGGCAAGGAAGGTTGGGATATTAGAGCAAACAAGCCCCCTTGCTAACCTGAAACTACTAAAGGAAGCACCTCATCTGTAAGTTAATTTATTTTTGTCAATTGGGAATTAGGTGGACAGAGGAGGAGGCGGCAGTGACAAAGAAAGCACATGTGTAAAATGTTTGCAATACAATGCAGAAAAATGCTTGAGTGCCAAATAAAACACAAACTTTTGTGAGTGTCCAATGCTGCCACTTACAGTTTGCAACCAGATTGCTATTCAAACACAGCTGGGTCTGCCCATCGGTTTGATTCCCCACTCCTCCACTTGCACCTGCTGATGTGACCTTGGGTCAGTCACAAGCTCTGGCACAGCTGTCCTTGAAAAAGAGCAGTTTGTGTTCGAGTTCTCTCAGCCCCACCCACCTCACAGGGTGTCTGTTGTGGGGAGGGGAAGGGAAAGGAGTTTGTAAGCTGCTCTGAGACTCCAAGTGAAGGGCGGGGTATAAATCCAATCTCTTCTCTTCTTCTTCTTCTTCTAAGTGAATTTATTTTTGTCAATTGGGAATTAGGTGGACAGAGGAGGAGGAGGAGGCAGTGACAAAGAAAGCACATGTGTAACATGTTTGCAATACAATGCAGAAAAATGCTTGAGTGCCAAATAAAACACAAACTTTTGTGAGTGTCCAATGCTTCCACTTACAGTTTGCAACCAGATTGCTATTCAAACACAGCTGGGTCTGCCCATCACTGTCCTCCTCCTCCTCTCATGCCACCCTGCCCTCGCCACTACATTTCAGCTCATAGTATCAGATAATGTGGGTATGCCACCTATTACTAGAATTAAGCATTTTATGCTTTTCTTTTTTAAAAATGTATTTAGTGGACATAGAAAATTCAGCATGAGGATTTAGGCAAAAAGATTAAAAACTTTAAAATAGGTCTCAAGCTAACATTACTTTTTCGTGACCTTGGTCATAACAAAGCAGCCAGGCTTGATTAATTATACCACCAGACCAGGGATTTATCATAGGACAACTCAGGCACAGGAAGGGCAGGAAGATGATCCCACAGTCTCATAGGGTGCGATATTGGATGCTCAGGGCTCTGCCTATTAGCCTCAGTCAGGGCCAAAGTACACATCATGATTTTGAATGCATAGTCTCTGTATTATCCTGATCTGACTCAGTCAATCACACATCAGGTGCAAGGGAACACATTTCCCTGATGGGCTACATTTGTAGCCCCCAACCGGAACAAATAATGCCCCCTGCAGCTATTTCATGAAAAACAGCACAAGGGGGAGGCTGAAGCCACAGTCCCAATCCAAACTGAGGGCCTGCACACTTGGGAAATTATTTCACTCACACCTGTGGAGTGAATGCTTGAGTCAGGCTGGGGGAATCTGGACATTACACATTAAAAATTGTTAACATGTAGTTTGGCCTGCAGAGCTAGCCTGAGCTCCCCTACTACATGTGATGAAGCTTTCTTACCATATCAGAACTTTTCAGCCGGGCATTCTGTTAACTAGTGATACAAGGGCTCAGTACTTGATACTCCACTGAGAAAGGAAACTTGATACTACACTGAGAAAGGGCTAATGGTCATTGTAAATCCAAATAGCTTATTCATTATTGCTTACCAGAAGACAGGCTAAGAGGAGCAGAAGAATAATTTTTAAATCCAGCCAATATGGCTTTCCAATAGCTAACTCAAACAAATTATTTATAACAACCTAAAGAGCAATGCATCACTCAGGGCTCGTAGCTTTTAATCATCAAGTAGCCACAAGGAACTCTTCAATCACATGTCCTTACCCTGCAATGGAATGAAGGAGACATTTGGCTTGTGTGTGCGTGTGTATGTGTGTGTTACCAAGTTGCAACCTGAAGGACATACATCTCCCATAAAATTTCCCCTGAGTAGCAAAGTTGAATGAAGCAGCCTCCCTGCTCCCATATGTTCCTTTCCCAGTGTTCTTGTCCAACTGCTTCTGGTAGTAGGAGTGGATGAAAGGACCAAAAACAGGAATAGGAAGAAGAGACTGGGGATGCCAAGGCAATTGAAAGATATATGCACATTCTCTGGGTTGGGACACAGTCATCCTACACCCTGAGCACCAGGGCCGGCTCACTCACTAGGCGAACTAGGCACTCGCCTAGAGCACGCCAGCCCTTAGGGGTGCCAAACTGGCACACACACCCCACTGTCCTGGTTCAGCTGCAAACACTACTGAGTTTTAAACATGTTATGATCTTTCTGATGATACCAACACCAATTCCACCAAAGAACTTTGCCCTCTGGGCACAGAAGGGTCACTCAGCTGAGTCAAAGAAGAATCTAAGTTGGGGACTATTACATAAGAACACTCAAGTTGCATCTGACTTATGGCAACCCCAGCAAGGAACTGTCAAGGCAAGTGAGAAGCAGAGGTTGTTTGCGACTGTGAGTGCCTTTCTTTGCAGAGTCTTCCTTGGTGGAAGCCAGATTTGCAAAGCAGGCAAAGTTACAAAAGGAAAAGTGAGTGTTAAGAGCATGGGTACCAGGGGAACGGGAGGTCCGGGGTACAGATCCAATTAATGGGTCGGAGCCATGGTGGGTGCACGGGGGGGGGGGCGCCAGAAGGGATCCTCACCTAGGGTGCAAAATAAGCTGGGGCCGGCCCTGCTGAGCACAAAGCAGGGACTGTGTGGGCACAAAACATGGCTCCCATAAAGAATAGATAGGCACGAGGAATTAGGGCTAAAGACACCAGTCATTCCACCCATTTGCACCCTTGATCAAACACTCGTAACTGCTATATTTTAGACAGCTTGCAAATTTCTTAGATGGACATGATCTTCAGGTGAACTTACTTTGCTTGAGCTTCAAGCCTCTGATTGGATTACCTTGATGTGACTTGGCAAGAAGTGAAGTGTGCTTGCACACGAAAGCTTATACAGTGAATAAAACTTTGCTGGTCTTAATTGTGCCACTGGACTCAAACTTTGTGCCTTGGCAAAGTTTGCCCTGAGCATAGCATGAGCATTTTTGTTCCTACATAAGTAGCTGTTTGTGGTATACGGTCAGGTCATTGCAGCTTGCCCTGCTTTTGCCCAGACCAAGAATTATATCAAATCACTTAATAGAGAAGGAGCACGTACCCCCACTCCTGGGTCAAAGTTGTGTGGAGCACAGAACTACTTGCTGTTCATCACCTCTTGTACCTGCAAAGTCAAATGTATTCTTTAAAAGAGTGATAAAGGGTGTTGTCTGCTTTTGGCACCTTTGGCTTTTGGCAGTCAGCGATATCTGCTTGAGAAGTTGTCACAACAGTTGATCACAAACTAAATTGGTTTGTAGGCAGACACTGAAGACATTTAAGTAGTAAATTAACTAAAGCAGTAAAACTCAACTTTAAAAGTGATGTGGCCCTCCACCCAATTATTCACCCCAGTATTTCAGTCTTTGTGTGCATGGTGGAACTCAGGTGCAAACTATTAGGGGCCAGGAAAGAGAGGGCCAGGGGCTCAGCCATCAAACTCAAGAGTACTTTTGGGCTTACATAAACTAATGGCTCCAACCAAATGGCTTACCACCTCACAGCTTGCTAGAATGTCACATGTAAAGAAGCAGAGATGACTATGATCTTCAAGCAGGAAGAGCTGAATGACCCTAGGGGTATAGACCAGGGGTATCGAACTAATTTGTTATAAGGCCCAGATCTGACATAAATGAGACCTTGTTTGTCTGGGCCATGTGTGTCATAAAATGTAATGCCAGGTGGCAGATATATAAACTTTATAAAGGACACAAACACAAAGGGTTTTTTTAAACTTAAATAAAACATGCTTAAAACATTAGCACTCTTGCAATATTTTGTTTATTTAACAGGGGCTGCGATCACACGGAGCATTAGCCACGCTACAGAGACGGAAGATAGATGGATTTTCCGGGTGCGATCACAGCGCCACATCTGGGAAGCATAGAGCTCCCATGGCAAACCCGAGGCTTCCCGCCGAAGATGTGGGTAAAAAACTAGTACCTCCGAGGTACTAGTTTCTGGAAACCGCGGGGCAAGGGCGGGCGCCTGATCACGTTTCCGGTGGTAGGTCATGGCATCCGGTGCCCGCCCATGTCCTGTTGCTAAAAGGTTCCCCCCCCAAGTCTCCACGGGATGCGCACAAGCACCCAACGGCGCATGCGCACACTTCGTTTAAAAACAAACAACACAGCCCCCTCCTCTTTTCCGTACCCCCCCCCCCACTCCTGGCTCGGCCTGGAGGACACAGTTTGCATTCCTCTGCAGCCCTGGAAGGGGTTAAACCCGTGGAGCCTTTTGCTAGGGAGGCCGCTTCTTTGCCGCGCCGCAGGATTGTCCTGTGATCAGCACTGCCCCCCTAACCACGGGACCTTGACGGGACCTCGACGAGATGTCTGATCACGCAACCGTGCGTTATTTTGCTCCGGGGCAAACAGCCACGTTCCCCCGCGCATTTTCCTGCCCGTGTGACCAGGGCCAGGGTCTGATAACTGACACCTCTTGCTCTGAATTATTGCATCAAAATGTCTGTGCTGTTGCAATCTTGAGTATGCTGTTCAGGTGTGTATCTGTAAGCTGCAAACCTACGAAGACGCAGCAGCAGCAGAACTGGAAGCAGAAGCAGAAGACAGCCAGTTCCACTGCGGGCCTGATAGAAGCCCTCCACATGTTTGACACTCCTGGTAGACTCTTCCAAGGCAATTATATGTTCTCTGGGCACAGAGAAGAAGCTTTCTTACTCTACCATTTTGCTCTTCTCCATGGATATGCACAGGCCATGAAGGTAGGGTTGCCAGGTATGGGTTGGAAAATACCTGGAGACTTTGGGGGTGGATACAGGAAAGGGCGGGGTTTGGGGAGGGGAGGGGCCTCGGCAGGGTACGATGCCCTAGAGTCCACCCTTCAAAGCAGCCATTTTCTCCAGGGGAGCTGATCTCTGTCAGCTGGAGATCAGTTGTAAAAGCAGGAGATCTCCAGGCCCCACCTGGAGGCTGGCAACCCTACATGAAGGAGCAATCTTTTACCTAGGGACTCCATCTTGTCAGCATGGTGAGGGAAAAGGAGAAGTTCCAGCCATGAGAACTAAGGAACTGCTGAGCTTGAAAAGCTGCAATTTTAAGAAATACAAATATATCATATTTAAAACTGTTTAGGATAAATAGCAAGTGTA
>NW_015166430.1:394032-401985 GCF_001447785.1 Gekko japonicus | reverse complement strand
TTTCATCTTTTTACTTGTACCCCTGCTCAGCCTGAATGCTTGAACAGACCATGTGTATTCTTATTTATTAAACTTTCATAAATTTTGAATGTTCTAAGCCTGATCTCTGGAAACACACCATGCCCATTCAGTCTTGCTGTCTTAAGTGCAGTAACAGGGAGTGGCAGCTGGTAAGCTTGCATCCCTGGAACATAATAGCTCAAAATTGCAAAGTTGCGATAGACTGCCTCTGCGCTAGCTTGTAAGGGTCAAAGCAGACAAGCAAGGCAACTAGAAGGAGCCGCTAAACAAGAATGCAGGGACAGAGTACAAGATGTGCAACTTCATTCAGGAGGAGATGCTCTCAGAGCTGCCGGTGACTACTGGCATCACAAGTTTATTGTTAGCATCCACAACAAGGGAAAGGGTGGCATTGCCAAGCATAGTTGCCAGTGACTACTGGCATCACAAGTTTGTTGTTAGCATCCACGGGGAGCAAGGGAAAGGGTGGCATTGCCAAGCATATACTTGGGACAGCCATGAGATTTTCTGACTCCCAGGGACCAACCTGAAGGAACAGGGAGGGCTTGTAAGTCTGTTCCTTCATAATTTCAACTACCATTTTTACTACTAAGTAAATTATCCCCTCTTCTTTATGGCATACATGGGGTAAAACTCCCCCAAAACTAGTCTTCCATTTGAGTGAATATTATAATGTAAAAATAGGAGGCAGTGGGGAGTTTGGCAACAGCTGCAAGAAAGCAGTGTAATCACGCAAGGAAGCATGATAATTGTGCTAATCAGATCTGTTCAAGCAGTTTGCCAAATGATCAGCTGCTTGTGATTGGTTGGTAGGACATAAGCATAAATGATCAAGCATAAGTAATGTGTTTAGCCCGGTCTCCCCACATACACTCCCCTACCTCCCCATCGTTATTTTTTTTTCTCCCATGCCCTTGCCCAACTGCCCACCTGGTCTTTCTTACCCGACTGCTCACCCATCTTGTTGTTTCCTCCACCCTCATTGGCTCTGCTGCCACCCTTGAAACCCCCATGGTTTCTCCTTTTCCTTCTTCTCTGTCTACTTCTGCTTCCCCCAACTAATGTCCTTCAGTTGTTGGGCACCATCTGAGCAAGTACACCCTCCCTCCCCCTGCGATGTTTGCTTGTGCACAGATGCCACTTTTACTGTTCAGTGTTTTTAGCATCCCAATTCTTTAAAAGTGTTTATATTTTCCTGCAAACCTGGGGTTTCCAGAAACACATACCTTAGCCCTGTATGGTCTCCCCTAAAGGATGCTTTGATCCACGCAACGGGAACATACCTGTCTGTATATAATAAGACTGATCCAAGCGTGCATGGGCAAGTTTTTACGTGATGTATTTCAAGGGGTCCAAAATGTTCTTCCAAAGCTCTCCCCCCATTTCAGTCCTGTTTGCTGCCCCTCAGCAGCCATTTTTATGCCATTTTTAAAAGTGGACCCTTCCTAATTACATGGTCCAGCCAACTAGGGAGCACACAGCCTTTGTGCAGATGTCATGGGCCATGTGGAAAACAAAGGACGCTATAGTAGATACAAGAAGTGTGACAGGTGAAGCACCAGCTGACCCTATGCAATCCAACTGTAACTTACCCACCACTGCATAATATAATAAGGGGGTGAAACTGTCTGTCAGTGCTCCTGTGGTAACAACTTCCAGAGGGGCATCTTAAAGACCAACAGATGTATTATGGCATAAGCATTCAGGGCTCTAGTCCATGAATGTTTCTGTCATGATAGATCTATTAGTCCTTAAGGTACTGATAGACTCTGTGTTGGTAGTTCTCAACTGAGAACACCCACCCACTCCATAAACTGAGTACACCTTGGATGTGTTTACAGTGAGACATGCTCCCAGTGACTACCTCCATAACACAACAGGCATATGGTTTTGATTGATACTTCCTTCACAGCTAACCTATAAAGTGCATGGATTTGTTTGTCTTTCTGGACACTGAAGCTATCAATGGGGGAAAAGGAGGCTTAAAATGTGGAAATGAATGGTAAGAGATCACTGCCCATTCACAGGATAGCTGGACTCAAGGCATCACAGACTTTGTCAAATAAATTACTTTTAGAATATAATTTAGAGAGGACACCATTTATTTATTCATCCTTACAGGAAATAGTGCACGTTCTGTGGGTGTAATATGGGAAGTATAGACATTAATACCCAGCAGGGGGCAGAAGAGAATCATAAGAACATAAGAGAAGCCAATGTTGGATCAGGCCAATGGCCCATATAGTCCAACACTCTATGTAACACAGTGGCCAAAAATGCCCGGTGCCATCATGAGGTCCAACATTGGGGCCAGGACACTAGAAGCCCTCCCACTGTTGCCCCCCCCCCAAGCATCAAGAATACAGCGCATCACCTGCCCCAGCCTGAGAGTTCCTATTTATACTTCTTATACCTTGTGGCTAATAGCCACTGATGGACCTCTGCTCCATATGTTTATCCAGTTCCCTCTTGAAGCTGTCCATGCTTGTAGTCACCACCACCTCCTGTGGCAGTGAATTCCATGTGTTAATCACTCTTTGGGGGAAGAAGTACTTCCTTTTATCTGTTCTAACCCGACCGCTCAGCGATTTCATGGAGTGCCCACGAGTTCTTGTATTGTGAGAAAGGGAGAAAAGTACTTCTTTCTCGACCTGCTCTAGCCCATGCATAATCTTATAAACCTCGATCATGTCACCCCTCAGCCATCGTTTCTCCAAGCTAAAGAGCCCCAAGCGCTTTAACCTTTCTTCATAGGGAAATTGTTCCAACCCTTTTATAATTCGAGTTGCCCTTTTCTGCACTTTTTCCAATGCTATAATATCCTTTTTGAGGTGTGGTGACCAGAACTGTACACAGTATTCCAAATGAGGACGTGCCATCAGGTTATACAGGGGCATTATTATACTGGCTGAATTGTTTTCAATACCCTTCCTAATAATCCCAAACATAGCGTTGGCCTTTTTTATTGCAGTCATACACAGTCTCAACATTTTCATTGAGTTATCTACTACGACTCCAAGATCTCTCTCTTGGTCAGTCTCTGCCTGTTCAGACCCCATCAACGTGTATTTATAGTTAGGATTTTTTACTCCAATGTGCATCACTTTGCACTTGGCCACATTGAACCCCATTTGCCACGTTGACGCCCACTTGCCCATCCTCGACAGATCCCTTTGGAGTGCCTCACAATCCTCCCTGGTTCTCACCACCAAGCAACTTCGTGTCATCCGCAAATTTAGCCACTTCACTGCTTACTCCCAACTTCAAATAATTAATAAACAAGTTAAAAAGCATCGGACCGAGTACTGATCCCTGCAGCACCCCACTACTTATCACCCTCCACTGAGAAAATTGCCCATTTATACTCACTCTCTGTTTCCTATTAATCAGCCAGTTTTTGATCCACAAAAGGACTTGTCCTTTTATCCCATGACTATTGAGCTTACTTAGGAGCCTTTGATGAGGAACTTTATCAAAAGCTTTCTGGAAGTCAAGGTAAACAAATCTATTGGGTCCCCCTTGTCGACATGTTTGTTCACTCCCTCAAAGAACACTAACAGGTTAGTGAGACAAGATCTTCTCTTACAGAACCTATGCTGAGTCTTCCACAATAGTTTTTGAGGAATGTGCCTATTAATTCTTTCCTTAATAATAGTTTCCACCAACTTACCCGGTATCAAAGTCAGACTGACTGGCCTGTAATTTCCCGGATCTCCTCTGGAACCCCAGTCCTCAGGAATGGAGGCAGATTTTAAGGAAAGATTACATATTTTTGTCAGGAGATCCACAAGTTCACATCTGAGTTTTCAGAACTCTCGGATGTATGCCATCCGGGCCTGGTGATTTATTAGTTTTTAAGTAGTCTATCAGTCGTAGGACCTCCTCTCTCGTCACCTCAGTCTTACTCAGGTCTCTCAACACCGCTCCCAAAATCAGCGGTTATGGAGTGGTATGAGGGGCCCGGCGGTGGACCTGCAAGGCCAGCGGGAGTGCGAGGAAGCCCCGTGAAGGCCCTCCCTGGCCCCAGGCAGGCAGGGGTGGGGAGAGGCAGGGAGGAAGCAACTTACCCTCCCTCTTCTCCTGCCTCCTCCTGGCTGAATGAGGGCTGGAAGCGGGGCGGCCCAAAGCACTGGGCGGGGCTTCGTCATGTGCCCCGCCCCCGTACCTCACCCGGGGGAACTGCGATCCCCTGCGATCCCCCCCCAAAATGACCTCTGAGACAGAGGCAAAAAAATGCATTTAGCTTCTCAGCCATTTCCCCATCATCCTTCAGTACTCTTTTTACCCCATGGTCATCTAAGGGCCCCACTGCCTGCCTCCCTGGCTGGTTTCCTACTTCTAATGTATTTGAAGAAAGTTTTATTGTTGGTCTTTATATTTTTTGCTATATGCTCCTCATATTCCTTTTTTGCCTGCCTGATCACAGACTTGCATTTTATTTGCCACAGCCTGTGTTCCCTTTTATCAACCTCACTGAGGTCCTGTTCACACTGGCCAGAGAACACAGGGGGGAGACATGGCTTTTCACCACGCAGCACTTGTGACCCGGCCAAACGCGATCAGACACGGCAGCAGGGAATTGGGTGTAGCGGTTTTGGGGGGCACATTTCTGGCGCGCTTCATACGGCGCTGGAGCGATCAGACAGAGGACGTCCGTCTGTGGTCTGTCACAAGCATATAATAGTGGAGTTTAAGCGGTAGCTGTTAACTCCGAATCTTCGGTGGGATGCGATGGCTTGCCAATGGGTGTGCGACGCTGGCCAGATGTACTTGTGTGATCGCATCTGTTAAATCCACCCAGCATCTGTGAGTATCCCACCGCAACTTCTGTGTGTGATCGGGGCCTGAGACTAACTTTCCACTGCTTAAAGGAATCCTTCTTACCTTTTACAGCTTCCATTACTTTGTTAGTTAATCACTCCCAAACTTGTGTATGTGTTAAGTGCCGGCAACTTGCTTCCAATTTATGGCGACCCTATGAATTAATAAGCTCCAAAACATCCTGTCATTAACAGCTGTACTTAGGTCTTGAAAACTGAGGGCCCTGTCTTCCTTGACTGAGTCAATCCATCTCGTGTTGGGTCTCCCTTTTTCCTACTTCCTTCACTTTTCCCTAGCTTTATTGTCTTTTCCAGCGAGTCTTATCTTCTCATTAACTTAGACTGCTTTAAAGGGAGGACTTTAATAAAATAATACTCATAGGGCTGTGGACGTGCTTTAAGCTTTATTTTTAACATACTTGCACATGGACTATCTGCCCTCAGTTCACTGCTGTTAGAAAGCAGTTTTTCCCCACCCTTCCCACAGCATTATGGTGTATTTGTACACCTTTGGAAGTTTCCATGGCTTTTCTCCTAACTTTCTCAAACCTGGTTTGCTGATTGCAGTAAAGCCTGAATGTCCACTGTGTGGTTGGGGAAAGTTTGGATTTTCCTGCCCACAAGGGAGCCATTTTCTCTGATATTGTGTCTGAGGCAGCTAGTTCCTCCCCCCCTCCCTGGGGGCTTTTCTGTTTTTTTAAAATCAGCAGTTGGATATCATTAAAGTGGTATAACGTTATAATAATCTGTGTACCAGGATCTTTGAATTAAGAGCTTCAAAGTGTCTAGCCTCTTTCAGTGCAAACATATCAGGGGAAAGGCATATCTCTGCACTGAAAGGGCCTGGAGACTTTAAAAATGAAAGCTAGGAGTTCTAAGATCCAAATTGTTATAACGTAATATTGTTATAACTCTTTTTAAATTGCCAATTTAAAAAACCCTCATAAACACCTAGTGGCTCAGGGAGGAGGGATGGCCACCGCTGGGGACTGAGGCAGGGAAACCGCAGGAAAACCTGCCACGTGGAAGCCCGATTACTGCTGTGTGGTATTGGCAGCTAGAGCAGCAGCAACAGGAAAACCACAAGGCTGTCCCAGTGTGCCAACTACCTTAGTTAGTTGTCTTGTCTAGCAGGATTAATGTAGCTCTCATATGGGCCTGTTGAACTCGGTGAAGGAGGTGGGCTCTGAAAGTCTATCACGCTGAATGGAGAATTCACATGATATTCTTACTAAATGGCTATTCAAGGCACAGAAGCTCTGCAAGGAATTTGGCGGCCTTCTGGTGAACCTGCATAGCACACTCTTCACATGTCACAATTATTTCAAGAGAGGGGTCATGGTTCCTCTTGATCCTTACAGATTTCCAGGTCTTCAGTAACCATGGCCAGACAAGGTTTGCCAACCTCCAGGTGGGGTCTGAGTTACTGGCATTAAAGTTGTGAGTGAGTGATTTGGCTACTGCATAAATTAGTTTGCTCTGGAGCCCTCCTTCCTGAGCTGAGACAGAAATGTGTGAGCCGGAGGCTAAAAACCTGTGAGCTAGCTCACACTAACTCAGCTTAGAGGGGACACTGGTCTGGAGAATGCCCCCCTGAGTTACAGCTGATCTCTAGATTACAGATCAATTCTCCCAGAGAAAATGGCTGCTTTGGAGGGTAGACTCTATGGCATTATGCTCTGCCAAGCTCTCCTCCCTCACTAAACCTTGCCCTCTTCAGGCCCCACCCCCCCAAATCTCCAGAAATTTCCCCAACCTGGAGTTGGCTACCTTAGGTCATATACAAAACTGTACCTTGCCTCCCATCAGTACATACAGTCCCATGCTACACATCCAACCACATGATTCAAGGGGGATATCTAGTTCTGAAATGATATAAATAGACCAGATCAGGATAAGGGGGTTGTGCCCCTGTTAAGATGTACCCATTGACACCTCACCTTTTGTTATCAACGCAATTATTTCTTACCAATAACGAGCTTCTGGAGACAGACTTCTTTCAATGAAGCAGAATATTTTATTGAGTTCACAGCTTGCAAGCAGGGTGCCCAGCTCAGAGAACTGAACACACCGAATTGAGTTAATCAGCAGATATATATACTATCCCAGAGGGGTGTGGAAAATTAAAAAAAAAACCTATCTTGGCCCCCACTGGTGACCAAAACGTACAGACTTCCAATCCCGTTCGCCTAGAGGCAGCACATGCCGTTCTGCTTTTTAGCCAACAATCAACTCTCCCTCCAGAAGGTCTGTTGAGATAGCATATCTTGTGGTCTAAAAGTTACCCCACCCCTATAGTGCTTCTGCTTCCCAGCCAACAGTCAACTCTTTCTTTAAGCCAGCCTGCTCAAACATTTAGGTTCAGATACTATATTTTTATATGTAGCCAAGCACTTCCAGATTTATATGATTCATGACCGGAAGTCCCTATTCTCAATTTTGGGTTGTTTGTGCAGGCCTACTGTCTGGTTTCAAAATAAGCATTAATCAATTGAGTTCAAGCAATATTTTTCTACTACAGTTTAAAGCAAGGTATTCAAGATTTTCTTTATCAGAAGTCCCTTTTTTCATTTCTCACACCTTTCACGCTTGAACCCTGATTAGTGCACTAACCGAGTTGGGCCTGACCTATGGTTCATGATATTCAAACTTGCCTGCAAGTTACTTGCACTGGGATGGGTGGATATTTTTACTCTAACTATAGTGGCTGTCTGGAGTTAGTGGCCAATGGGAAGAACTCTGCACAGTATTAGAACCACTCTCTTCTTGATCATGACTGTAGTTTCTAGCACTGAAGGTAGATTCCTGAGCCCATCCCAGGCTCCGATTGCGGCAATATGGGCAGGAGCTGGACACCCTTCAAGCAGAGCCACGCGGTTTTGCAGCTCCCTCTTACCCCCTTTTCTTTCCCCCCACCGTGGCAAATCTAAATTATTCCCCCCCCACACACACACACACACACGCGACCGCCTCTTTCCTGGGCCAGTGGGTGGGCCACGCTTTTGCTGCCCCTCCGTCTGCCTCCCCCCTCCCCGCCTCCTGCGCCGGCTGGTTCGCGGCTCGCTTGCAGCCTGCGCTCCAGCCACCGTCCCGCTACTTCCCCGGGGCGGGC